>NW_010160037.1:41576-61146 GCF_000695765.1 Mesitornis unicolor
TGGATGAAGAACTATGTGTGTTCCTCAAAATTGCAGAGAAGGCTACCTACAAAAGTCACAGGCACCGATCTCCTGTTAATACCATTTCATCCAGTTGTCTCCCTTGGCTGATGAATTTTGGTCTGGATACATGATTTCCTACATTAAGAGAGACATGGAGGAAAAGAAAGAAAAGGATTAATCCTCAGACATCTTTTACAGAGGGCCTCAGTGTAAGGAAATAGTCAGGGACTCTCAGCATGAAGTTGTAATTTGATTCATCTGCATCCACCTCATTATTTAGGATTGTCTGTCCTTAACTGTGATGTTCCATTGTAGTCAACAGCAATGAGCACAGTCTGGGAGTTAAAGATCTAGAAAAGGGCTATCCTGAAATGAAATGTTTCTCTGAACTGTGACACAGTTTGCTTACTTGATTTCAATTTAGATTTATTCTGTTTTGTCAGTCAAGGTACTCATGAACATTTACAGACAGGGGACAAACATCAGACTGAGGGTGAAGTGGAGCACGTAGGCAGTGGCTTCTGGCTTTCCAACGTCAGCCTCCCAGGCCCCTGTCTGCCTACCCATTGCACGTAGCAGTGTCTTTATAAGGCTCCCACCAGCAGCAGTTGTTTGGCTAAGGTTCATATAATGCAATACTGAACAAATTGATTCCCAGCAGTGAAAGCAGACCCATGTCACGACTTCTTGGCTACAAGTGATTGCAGAGCAAAAGCAGAAAAGAGCCTTTCCCCTCCCAGTGTCTGAGCTCCTCGATCACCTTTCTTGACTCCTCCATTCAGCCCATTCAATGTAGTTTGGGAAATAATATTTCAGAACATGGTTGTTCTTTCTTGTTTTCTTGCTGTAAAGCTACACAGTGAGGCTGGGTTAAAAGAGAAAGCAGATGTGAGCCTGCATTATTTAATGCTGTAAAGTGCTTTCAGATAGAGTTTATATCACTGGGGTTGGGTACATAAGGAATTTGAAAGAAAAAGATCTCCCCCATAATATAACCATTTCAGCTATACTAGAATACAGAGTAGAGACTGTAGGAGCGGCTGAAAACTAGGCATCAAAATTGTTTTCGATAACAGTGTTTCACGTTTTCTTATTTTTTTGTGTGAAGGGGTTTCAAAAAGTCAAAAGTCTGCTCTTCTGAATACTTGCACTTCAAAGATGGTCAGGAGGACTTGGGAAATTGTAGATAACTCTCAATTTTCCATTATCTACCTTATTTATGATAATCCTTTGTTGACAAGAACTCCTATGATAAACCACTTCTTTGAAAAAGAAATCATGTTGCCTCATAGAGGAAGATGGAACTCAGTGGCAAAATGTGATGTGAAGTTATAAAAATGACATGAGGAAAATAGCCTCATGAAGGTGTCTGGGTTATCTGAGAACATATTTGGGAATTTTATGTAATTTTAAAGAGGGCATTTGGATACCTGCTAATTTTCAAGGCATTTAGTTTTTAAACTGGAAAAAAACCCAAAACCAAACATTTTAATGAATGCATTCACATAGTTCACTTCTGCATTAAAGGTGGAAAAATGGACAAATCATCAAGCTCCCACTGACACAGCTGAGCCAATGCTAACACAGCTGGGAATTTTTTCCTGAAATTCCCTTGTGTGAAAAGGCTGCAGACAGGCTAGCACTAATATCTCAGAATTTAACACTCCCAGTTTAGGGAAAAGAAATTCAAAGGTAAAATTAGATCTGTATGGTGGTTCGAAACTTAGATAAGCATTTTTTGTTCCAAACTGATACGCAATTTAAAACTACTCTAAAGGAGGTAAATTTAAATCTAATGAGTAAAGTGCATTGCATCATGGGTAAGACAACTTTAAAAGCCACAAAAATGAGAAAAGAAAGCTGTACAAAAAATTTAAATGTTCTCCTAAGTACCTTCCATGTTCACAAATTAACTCAGTTATTCATATTCTTATTAATTGAATATTTTTATATCAAATGCTTTCAAGGTTATAAGCAGCTTTCTCTGTTTATTAAGTTTTGCTCAGCCATCAGAATCGTGATGAACCATGCAATCTATATTACAGTAACTTTACATCTGGTTTTGCTGAAGTTTAAGAAGCAACAGTAAATGCTTGTTCCTTTTAAACAATTTATCTGTCTTCTACCTATTGTAACATTTTGTGTTTTTTCTGAATATTCTGAAGCATGGACTTCTACTAGGAGTTTGAGAATAAGTATAGCTTTAAAATATGATTTTTACAAATACTCTGCAAAGATCATTCAACGTTGAACATTTTTGGAAAAACAAACGAGAGAATGTTTATTGCTACAAAAAATACTGTGATGTGGAAAAGAAAAGTGACTTGTCTTAAATTTAAGATTAACTTTATCCCCTTAGCTTGAGCCTTTAATCTGCAGAAAAGCCTGGGGATTTATGAGTGTTAACAGACCTGACTTTTTTATTTCTTCTTCTTTCCTTTCACTTGTTCATTTTCCATCTGTGTGTCCCCTAAGAACCTGAGAGCAATGATTGAAAGGAAAGATACAGTGATTTATTTGATACATCTCTACTCTGCCACACAGGCAGCAGTACAGTTAAAACCGAGGTGACTGTTAATGATTTAACTGAATATAAAGTTTTCAAATTTAGTGGCATTGAGTTTGCAGCTGAGAGCAATACCTTGAAATGCACAGATTTTAAAATGAACACTGTTAATCTTACAGAACTGTGTCTCTCTGTGTCCTGAGAGGTCATCTACATCCTTTGGTACTCAAAATTCCCAAGGAATTTTTTCTGTTGCCAGTAAGATTGCTAAAGATCATTGCTCTAAATGTAAACATTTTAAAGTATATGTTGAAATATGCATTTAAGATTTCTTTAACATGCTGAAGATTCTTTATTGAAAAATAAAAACACTGTTTGTGATTCATGCAATTTTCTGGTATATGAATTTTGATTTTAATTTACTAGTAGAGGAAGAAACTGAAGCAAGGCTTTAATGAGATTCTAACTACTGGGCTCTTGCAAAAAAAGTCTATAATGTAAAGAATCCTCCTCTAATACCTGCATTAAAAGACTTTTGAGCTTATTTCAAAGTTACTTTTTTCCAAGAGAGGATACCAGGTTCTGTATCCTAATTTAATTGAGGAGTTTAAGCCTCAAAGAAAAGGTGAAGTTTTAGTACTTCTGTATTTTCTGTTTCCTATTAAAACAGTTTCCAATTCAGCAACTACTGTTTTCTGGGGAGGTGAGCATTCTTCTCAAGCAGGTTTCTGTGTGATCAAGCAGAAACTTTATGTCCTAACACCTGGATTCCAAACTGAATGTTATGCCTAGGATTTAGGTATTGTAATCTCTGACCTAACACCCACATTCCTTAATGAACCTGGCCCAAAATAAGTCTTCTTTGCTGTTCATCTTTGCAAATTCACTGTAATAAACTAGAAATTATTCACTAAATTCAAGGGAGTGATGGTTGGTAGGATAGCATGGTTGATAGTGTTGGATCACGTCTTTCAAAATAAGTGCAATTAGCACCTCATTGATCTAGGAAAAGCAATTTAATAACTAATGAATATTTGAAAGACTTGCTGTAGGAATATAAATGCATTGGAAATAGATTAACTCAAAAACAAATGGGAAAACATAAATTAGGGGAGGAAAATAATACAAAATTCATCAAGCTAAAGACAGTAACGAAGAAGTGCATTTTAAATTCAAAACCAGTATCTTTTTTCTGTAAAGTATTTTCTGAGAATTAAAAAAAAAAAAAAGCCTTTCCTCCCATGTGTTGTATTATCTGTTTATTTGCATCTTCCTGAACAATTGCAGGCTTCCTGGACTCAAATCTCACTTACTGAAGCACCTGCAAGGTTCACTTTGCATTCTTATGTGACAATCCAGTAGGTGTATGGCAAATGCTTATTTTGTCATTCAGATAAAACCAAGCACTTGCTGGGTAGCGCTCTTGCATATAGATGAATTTTTGATGAATAAGGATTTATGTTTTCATTCTCCCCATTTCACCACTTCCTCCCTTCCTCGAGCTCCTAAATTGCAGCAGAAAGGAAAAAAAAAGTTTTCCTTAATTGCTGATTAAACCATGTTTGATCTTATATCCTATAGAAGAGCAGAAAGTTTAACTGTGGCTTTAGATTAAGTGAATATCCATAAAACCAAAGAAAAAAAATATCTGAAGACTCAAGTACCCTATGTGACATGAACACAAAATGAGAGATTAATTGGTTTCAAACTGAACTTGTGAAATATATCGCTTTTCCGAAATAAATGTTTATAAACCTCACTGCAAAGTTGAAAAGAGTAAGGGAAAAAGAAGTGGGGTCGGGAGGGAGAAGGGACAGGGAAAGGGAATGAGAGAACATCTTTGCCAAATCAAACCAGAATAGAAGCTGCAAGAGGTTTTCTGTTATAGCCTGTTATGTGACTCTTGTAATTCTATTTGAAAGTGGAAAGACTATTGCATTTTCAACTTTGAACCCTTGCCATTCATTTCTGTGCTGTGACCTCAATAGTGTATTTGATTGCCAGCCTGTTGAGGTACAAAGAGCAAAACAGTGGGAAATGACACAGCAGAAATAAAATTGCATGAGTCATATTTTTTAAATTTCCTTTATGTTCCTTATATAATTCTGATGACAGCAGAGCTAAAGTTAATGAACAGTAGTAAAAGCATCTGCTGAAGCTGTGTCAGTAGATTCACCTCTGTGTTCACAACTGCAGCTTTGCAAAATTTATCCAAGGTCTCTTTGAAACAAGTTTTTAAATGAGGTGAAAAGTATCAGGATTATATAGCTCATGAAGGAACCATGTAGTGTTGTGGTACCATAAATAAATGCTGACACTTCCTCACTAGTAACTGCAACAGCAGTGGGCAAACAAATTTGGAAATTCAGGGGAGTTTCACCCCTATTAGGCTACTATAAAATATTTACAATGTTAAGCAAAGTGAGCAACTGGAGCACTGTGAAACATCCACTGTGCCTTTTACCCAGATTACTAAAGGCAAGTATCACCTTCTTCCCCTCAGGGGTGCCCAGACTTTAAAAAGTAAGATGGAAAAGCCCCACCGGATTAGTTTCTGGGCTTTACAGCAGGAGACATTGCTGGAACGTAATTGCTCAGTTTCATTATTCATGGGCTAAGAGCAAAGTGCTCGGCGAAAGAAAGTGATGAGGGTTGGGGCACTACAGGGAAGATATTAAAGGGCTGATTCAATAAAATACTTCATAATAACATATGAAAACTTCATTTCCTGAAAATGGAAATACCAAGCATCCACTTAATTCATGTGTGTTGGTATTGTCATGTCCAATCCATGTAAGGAGGACCATGGGGGACTAATTGCTTTCTCATGGGAATCACATGAGTAAGGGTAGGTTTTTGTTTCTGCTTCAATTTCAGCAGCTACTCCTGGAAATTAAGTAGTGAAAGTGCTATAGCTCAAATTCCCACAAATGGTCCACTGAAGTGATCTTTCCCTCTTGTACGGATGCGAACAGTGGTACCAGCAGAGTTGCAGGATACTGGGCCAGGGATCAGGAGCTTCTTGATTTTTCTGAACTTTGTTCATTAAGTTCCTTAGGCCTAAACCCTTAAATGAGAAACCTAAATCCAGTGACTCTTGCTTGGCTCAGTCTGACTTGAGGAGATGCTTGTCTGAATACTTTGGCTTGGGAAAGTTGCTTATCCACCTTTGCCTTGATTTACCAGACTAATAGAGATAATTAAAAGTAAGTGACTAGGAGCAGATTTAATAAAGATTTGGTTGCATAAAATCAGGTGTAGTTCTAATACAAGTGTCTATGTTATAAAATTGTGACCTTGAGTCATCTCTTCAGTTGCTCATTGTCCTTGAAGAAGATCAGATGTCATGGACACCCACTTGCTGTCTGCTGGGCTTCCAGAGCCACTCTTGAGCCCACGCCCAGAAGCACCGCAGTCTGTGACATGGCATATCCATCATAACTAAACTCATCATGGTCCAGAAAACAGATTTATGTAATTCTCCACTGAGGCTCTGGCTACAGGCATAACAAATTGGATTCCACTGAAAATACACATGATATTTTGACTACGTTTCGAATATTTTTCTGCATTCTTGTGCAAAAACGCAGGGACACCTCTGTCTTAGAGACTGTTTTAACCTGATACTTATGGAGGTGGTAGGAATGGAGACAGAGTCTAGGCTACTTACCCTCTGACTACTCTTAGTAGATTCAAGAGTTACATGATCTGCAAGAATGTTGAGGGAGAGGTTGGCTAGGAGAATAGTGGCCTCAGGGTCTCCACCCTTCATTAGCAGCCTAAAAGTATGGCTGAGCCAAGCCAGCATTAAGTGGATTCCCTGCTCAAAGAGGGTCTTCCTAGATTGCTAGAGTCACACAGAGGCCTAACTTTAGATGAAAGAGGAGTTGGGAACAGTTATGCTCTGTGTTGTGTGATGGGAGAGGAGACCACCCTGTGCTACCTTGGTATCACTACCTTACTTGCACAATTGCAAAACTTACAAACTGGCTGCCCTGAGGAAACCAAAGAGGAATATTGTCACTACTCATGCTCAAAAAAAAATATTAGTAAGCCATTTCCATTCAGCTTATTTTAGGAAAGATCACAGCATCTTTTCTTTAATGAATTCTGAATAGATGCAGGCACCCGAAAAGGGCTCTTTTGAGGAGATGACTCTATTCCCAGAGTTTTCCTGGTGAGCGGTTACAGGCAATTCCCTGTTCACTGTGTCAGCCTTAGGTATTTCTCTTGCAGAAAGTAAAGATTATTTTGAAGACTTCTATGATGCACCTTGTTCTTAAACACTGTGTGAGGAGTTAAGGAACCTGCCTCAGTGCTCTGGATTTCAGCTTCAGGAAGGCCAAAGCATTAATTTCTCTGTCAAAGCACATGGGTGCCAACTTGGACCCTGTCTCAGGTTTCCATCTGGTTTTGTTTCCTTTAGAGATTGAGGTGTTCTAGCTATAAATATCACAAAAGTAACTAAGAGCTGTGCCTCATATATAATAGAAATTACAAGTACTTTTACAGCCTTAAGACTGACAGCTAAAGAAAATAAACAGTTTTATCTGTGTCACGGTCATGACTGCACTTGAAACAATGCAGTAAACACAACTCTTGCAGGTGACAAAGCACTGATGTCGGGAATAGCTGTGCAATGCAGAGATCAGCTGGAGAGCAGAATGATGGGATGATGTTGGGGCTCACAAGCCCATTCTCTAGGATGGTGAGGATGAGATCATGCTGCCTTTTAATTCTTATGGGTTTGGAGCTCCTGGGAATGCAGCTGACCTCCAGCACAGGTCACAGCTGCTCAAATGTGCACTGTGGCTCCTGTTTGCTGTAGGTGGAAGGTTTTTACAGGAGAGGAGGCAGCTGACAAGTAAGGAGTTATGGCTCCATCGCTGCAGAGGTCAGGGATCTCCAACTCTCTGGTCTACATGCTGCTAACCCTGGCAAACAAAGTGTTTCATGCAGTAGCCTGGAAACAATAATGCTGATGACATGGGTTTTTTTTCCTAAGTTCAAAAATGGTTGGATTTGGTTTGCAACTTTCTCCAAAATTCAGACCCTTAATGTAAAGGAACAAGTGCTACTGAAGAAAACTGGAACAAACTAGCATTTATTGTACCATGACAAAAATAAATAAGGAATCATTACTTGCTGTTTTATATCCCTTTCATCCTGAATTTTCTGTATGCAGTATAGGCATTCATTAACTCATATCCTCATGATAGCACTGAGTTATAGCTATTTAACAGACAGAGGACTGATACCAAGAGACTAAGCAACTGGGTTATTTTCACAGAGCGAATGACTGCAGAGCCAGTGATGAAAAGATGCCAGAAATTCTGGTATTAGGCACTTCTAAATCATTGTGCATCATTCAAAAGTCACTGATAAATATTTGCCTTCCCAAACCCTGAGACACACTGCCCTTCCGTTAAAGTAATGCGGCATTACTCACTCAATAGTTGTATTTTCTCCTGTAATTCATAGATGCATGGAAGGATATGACTGTGAAGGGCATCAGGAGGACATTTGGTCCATTTCCTCAGATTAGTCATTCCTGAGAGATATCTGTTAGGACAGGCTGTTTTTCAACAGTATTATGTCCTTAAAGACCTCTAATATTAGAGATCCCCTGTCCCCCATCTGTAAAACCTTCCCATTGATTTTCTATCCCTAACATTTTCAGTACTTTTCAGAAAGTCTGACCCACATATTTCTTCTTGTAATTTAAAACTGTTGCTTCTCATCCTGTGCTCTGTGGCCATGAGCACCAGATGTTCTTCCTCATCCCTTCATAACAACCTTTCACACACTTGAAACCCCTTATCATGCTCCTCAGCCTCCTCTTCTTTATGCCCCTTTGATCTCAAGGTCATGTTTCTTTGACTTCTGACTGTTATCATGTCTCTGCAATATTTCTCCGACTGGTCTGCAACATTCTAGAAGGTTATTGCCTGAAACCAAACCTGGGGCATACTTGGGGGACACCTGGCCCCCACCTGCAGTTCACAATAAATCTGTCTGTGTGGCTGCAGAACTTCTGCCTCACCAGTCCTTCCTTATCTCCCATTCCCACGGCTGATAATTCCTGCCTGAGAGTTGCATTTGTCTCTATTGAATTGCATCTTGTTCTTTTCAGCCCATTCTTCCAATCTGTCAAGATGATTTTTGAATTCTAATCCTACCCTCCAATTTACTCGCAGTCCTTCCTAGCTTCATGTCAGCTGCAAATTTAATAAGTGTATGTTCCATTCCGTAACTCAGGTCATATTGCATAGACTTTTATGAGCTCTGGGAAGAGTGAAAGAAATCAGCAGACAATTCGACAAAAGCCTGTGCTCCTTCATACTGCACAACTATGGAAAAACTTTCCTTTGTTGTTTCTAAATATATCTGAGGCTTCCCTGGTTTTGGTGCTTTTCCTAAAACTCCCAAGATATTTACTCCTGCATTATTTTTCAGAATGAATTTTTAATATTAACAATTTCTATTAGTGGTTTTTAAAAGTCTATCGCAAGATAGAGATATCAGATGTAAAAAGTTAGCCACTCACATTGTGCTAGCATTTTTAATGTGGTATTAAACTATGTAAATCACTAATACAATACAAATGCCACTAATATGACAGCGATTATCCAAAACTGCTGACACCACCAGTTTCCAAGGGAAAAATTCTCTGTGATCAGCTTTAATCGTGCCTTTCTCAGAAGCTTTTATGTAGGCCTCCACTCATGCTGGTCAGGGCATCTGCCAAAAGAGTATTTTCCTTGCTGTTTATATAGTGCAGCAAGTGACCGTTTAGCTTAGAGGCAGGAACGTAAATCCTAATGTGTTTGATTTGCCAGGCCACGGTGGCACCTTTTCCATCAGTAACAAAGCTCCCTTCTAGTTCAGCTTACTCAGCAGGGTTTGTAAAGCTGGATAATCCCATGAGTTTCAGCTGCTAAACCTGTTGCAGATATTTAATATAAAATGGCAGAGACTGTTCTTTAAACTATTTCTTTGGCATTTAAAAAAAAATCCAAAGCCACTGACCCAACATGAAACAAAACTTATAGTAACAGTTGGTAAAGGTATCTTTGTTGCAAAGCTTTGTGATTTATGTTCATAAGCAATGTGAAGTTACCTGGGAAGCAGAGGATTTTAACCAAGGTTACGTAATAGTGTTTGTCTTGGCTCTTGTAAAAGGCACTACGAAAACCATTCAAATCTTTAAAAACATCTTTAATGTGGGAAGCAACAGATGTCAGGAAAAGACATTTTCTTTAACTCTACTTTTCTTTAAAATTTCACTTATTGTTATTTATCTATATCAGTGATTTTTTAAAAGTGATTGCAAATGTGAATCCTTGTTTGCACCCTGGGTAATCTTGAGTGAGTTTTTATACCTACTGTATTCTACACAGGATTTTGTACTACATTTGTCTGTACAAGCCAGCAGAGATTTCTGTGATACCCAAAAGCTGCCACACAAGATGCACCTTCTCTTTCACCCTCTTCATGTGGGATATTTTTTCAGTAATGTTTTCAATGGTGTCTGTGCAGAGATCTAAAGTTAATTCAGACATTGACCTTTTGGACTATGCTACCCAGAACTCTTAATAGGCTGTAGGCTGAGAAGATAAGGTGTGCTAAATTTTTAACCAAAAAATCTATGGTCATCTTTTACCCAAAATAAAAATCCTTGCTTCAGATGTTCTCCATCTTTAGCAAGTAAGATACACCACAGAGAATACTATCTAAATTTCTGCTTTCAGCAACATTTCTGGCAACATCGTTTGGTTCTATGTTAAAACCTTTTTAGTGCAGTGGCAGAACTCTTTAAGCTTTGCCTGAAGTAATAGCAGCTAAAATTTGTGGGATGACTTGATCCTAAGGAAACCTGAATATGTTGCCAAGAAGAGATATTGACACTTACTGGCATACATTTCTCTTTCAGACTGTTGATATAACCTTAAGCAAGAGAGCAAACAGTGCCAGCTGAAAGAACCAGTGCAAATAAATACAGCAATCAGAGAGGATGGAACCATAAATAACACTTTAAAAATGTATGAAAAAAAATGTTGGGCACAAAAGGACTTATTAATTATTTTTCACTATTTCGTCTGGGTAGGACTCTCCAGATCATAGCTGGAATTCTTCATGTTCCTTCTGTTCGCCCAAAAGGTCACTGTTGTCAGGGTCTCCCTTTCTGCCATACCTTTGTTTTCCAAGGTCCATGCAGATTGGACACTCTGTGTAAATTAAGTATTATGTCTGGAGAGACTGTCCTGGTATAACAGGGCCTGTTGTAACCCCCACAGAGGGCATGTTGTAAAACAGGCTCAGAAGCAAATGGATCTAAGGTTGCTGCTCTGTCACCAAACCACTTTGTATTCTTGATTCCTCTCCTGTATTCTTCAAGGGCTGGTCAGCAGAACAGTGAGCGTGGGAGAATTGTTTGAGAGATTTGTTTTTGTTGTATGTGCCATCAGTTGTCAGGAGCAAAGGGAACCTGTCAGCCCAAAACAAAACTGAAAAATGTATGTTGCATTTCTGCAGAGAAGAATCATTTGGGAAAGAATCAAGAAGAGTAAAGTTTGATTGTGATTCTTAAAATAAAGTACAAAGACTCTGAAACTGGCTAGAAGGAAAAATAACAAGCACTCCCAAACACACTCCCTGCCTTCTAATTTGTTATGATATGCCAGCCTAGACATATGCTTTTCCCTTTTTTGAGTAACAGTCTAACATTACTGGCCCAAACCAAGAGTGAATAATGTCTCACTTCTTTGAATCTTCACAGTATAAATCCACCAGCATAAATTCAATTCTCAACTCGGCACACTGAATGTTAAAATCTACCAATGCTTGCCATGTTCCCACCAGAGTCAACAGCTGATATATGAAAAGTTGTTTCCAGCTATATTACTGGGGGATTGGGGGATGGGGTAACAGGATATTTAATATATCTATTCAGAGATGACATGCTGGTGGTACAATAACCAACAATGACAGTCCTACTGCTGACTTCCATATATTCTCTCTCATATAGTAACATTAAGAAAAATCCAGCATGACTTTATCACCAACAAAAGGTAGAACAACCACTGAGAGTGGCATATGAACCTACTTTTAATCAGTGTAACTTCTACTCCACCATCATTACCTGTAGACATGTGTGGTTATTTATCTAAAATAACTTCAGTCGGTGGGAAGGAGGAACACTATTTCCTTTCTTTATGGCCTCCACAGTATGTGGGCAACTTTCATAATTACCATTAATCTCATCAGAAAGTGGAGGGTCTTTTGCACATCATTATCATTATTGACATTTTCTTTGGAAAAGTAAGAACTTTGCCTGTAAAAAAGGATTAAAAAAAAACCCCAACTGAATATTTGACTGTGACTTTGCAGTATGATACTGGTTTTGCATTGTAACTGATGTGTTTCACTTGCTCATTCTGCTCCACTGATGAGGCTTTCATGTGGGATCATTCTCCAGTGTCCCAGAGGGCATGCTGGACCCCTCCATTGTGGAGGCATGGGTCGTACCTTCAAAGCCAGCAGCTGCTGCATGGTGGACCTTGTGATTAGCTAAACTACCTGACTTCTAGAGGAGAAGATGGAGTATGAGGGAAATGCAGTTCAATCAGTTCCAGTTTTTCAACACTGACCGGGACAGTAGCACTTCACACCATCACAATGAAACGGGACTCTTGCACAGTCTCCTGTTTAATCTTTGCAATTTTGGAATTCACACTGAAGTAAAACTTCTTTAAGATTCTGAAATGGTTTAATCAATATTTTTGTTTCATCACCGCCAGCAATTAAGATGGGTATCAAAAGTACTAATGTTCGTTATGTAGTTTTTACCAAGTTGGAAAAATGTTTGTCCAAAAAAAAAAATCAAAACATCTATTCATTAGAATGTCTGTCCATTTTTCTAGAGGTCCATGAAAGCTTTGTGTAGAACTTCCAAACTGAAGTAATGTGCCAGCTATTTGAACGTTTAGCTGTCTAAGTAAAGTGCACAACTGTAAAACACCATTCTTTCCTTGCCATCATAGTTTTCCTTCATGAACTTGCAACCAGCTATTGATTTTGCTTGTATGCTTAGAAAGTGATATAGTTCAACAAAATCTGCACTCTTAGTTTGCCTGTTTATATGAAATCTCAACATGGGTGATGAGCAAGAATATTTCACATCCCATATGGGTCCTGTGTCTAACATTCAGAGGAACTTTGACTGTTGTGGACACTGAACTGTATTGATGCAAGCATCATAAAGAGTATTCCCCAGGGAATTCTTTGTACCCATGCTTTGGGCACCTAACACCATTTTTATAAAGCTAATCTGTACCGGCAGTACATTGTATTAAAACTAGCAGGTGATTCAACACTGTGTTTAGGTGATGGTCTTCCAGAAGTCTTCCAGACCAATGTGTGATCTAAGAGTGCTCCATCCCAAGATGTGCCAAGAAGGCACTTCCTCTGGTTTGACAAGAAAAAATGGGTATTTGTTGATGAGGAAAGACAATATAACTCAGTGCCTGCAATTATTCTGAAGGTGTGTTTACAGTGGAGTGCACTATGGACTTAGATAACACAGGTTTTTGCTATGGTACCTCTTTCTCCTGGATTACCATTCTGCAGGCTATCTCAGATTTCAATGTTAGTCACATACATTTTCTGCTGTGAAACATGAACTTTGATCATTAGGGGAATAACTGTACAGTGACAGGATAACAGCCCTTGTGAATAGGGAGAAAATTGGTAGATGCAGTCTAACTTGACTTCAGGACACTTCTGGACACTCATGTACAAGCTGAGGAAATGTGGACTAGATGAAAAGAATCATTAGGTGAATGCAAAACTTGTTGGAGAGAAATTTATTAAAAAAGTAGGTGTTGCAAATTCCTTATCAAATTAGAGGAATGGATTGGGTCGGTGTTTATAGGAATTATCCTGAACACTATGCAAAGCTTCTATTTGTGATTTTCTAGACAGAATGGAGAACATATATATTAAGTTCACAAAGAACACCAGCTGGGCAATATATGTATGACAAGACAGGATTAGAATTACAACAGTGTTGATAAATTGGAGAAATAGTCTGGAAAAATGGAATACAATTCAATATGCTAAAAAACGCAAAGTTCTGCTTTTTGGCAAGAATGGTAAAGCACACAAGAGCAGATCTGCAGAAAGGAACTTGGGTTTAAAATTAATAACCAAAAAAAATACCATTGGCTGCAAAAGAGACAAACAAATACTTATGTGCTTACTCATTAAGTGGCTCTCTGTTGTAACAGTAAGATTTCTGAGTGAGGTTTTGTCTTCAGTATGTGTCCTGTGGCCAGCTTGGGTGATGGAGCACAAGAAAGATGTAAATTATCTGGAAAGTGACCAAAGGACAGTAATGAAAATAATGAAAATTAAGAAGGGACGTCTGAGGAAAAAGAATGAGGTTGGATATTTTTGATCCAAAGACTGAAAGTTTTAATAACAGACAGCATAAATGAGGGAGGGAATGACATCTTCCCTTTGTCTGGCTGTCAGATAAGAACAAATACTCTTAAATTATAGCAAGGCAAACACAGGTTGGACATAAGGAAAATCTTTCCAGCAAGAAGGATAATGAGGCACTGGAGCAGAGACTCCAGGACAGTATTGGAAACCCTACCTGAGAAATTACTGAGAACAGTTTGAACAAGTGTCTATCAGGAATGGCATAAGAATAACTCATCCATTCCTAGAGTAATAACTCTGACTTCTTCAGTTATATTCTGTTTTCATTTCCTCTAATTCCAAGTTTGCCTTCATATTTGACCATGTGTGTATTCCATTAGTGGACATACCCTTACAACTGACTTTTAATTTTTCTGTACTTAAGACAAAATCTATCACCATTTCCACCAGTCAACCAAAACAACAGAACTATCTCATCGAACATGTGCCTGACATCACAGGATGGTGTTATCCATTTTTTTCCTTTAAAAAGCCTTTATAAAAACTGCATGTACTTTTGCTAAATCTGTGCTTTTGACCATTTCACCATCACTCTGCCATCAGTCTGCTTATTGGTTCCCCCAGGGACGTTTCTCACATTCCAAACAGCCGACCAAGTTCAAAGAGTTACCAAAAGGTATCTGTATCCAGCAAGGACTCACAGAGAAAAGAAGGCTCATTATAGAAATATATCCTCTCTCCCTTCCTTCCCCCGAGGGCAACAGGTAGCACCTCAAGCAGAGAAACAGGAGATACTCATTCATTCCTGATCTGCCATTTAAGTGTTTGCTCTGGTAGCTGGTGATCATAGTGGTATCTTTATACTCATGCAGAGGGGTCATTCCTGGCTTTACAGAAACACGCAGAGAACTCTTTCTAGTTGAGTAATGTCCTAAATAATAATATTTTGAAAACATTTTTAATTAATTAGGATAAAATCTAAAAGTGTATTAAATCAAAGGAAAGGCTCCTATTGATTTCAGCAGAGTTGAATCAGATCCTTTACAGACAACATCTAGAGGTTAATGCACTGCTGATTCTTTCTTCCCTTGTAATCACTGCATTTGGTCTCATAATAACAAAGAAATCTAAAGAAATACATACAAAGAAACAATGCAAGAACATTTTAAGAATACTGCTTATGCCTTCTTTTGCATCCCTTTGAAATATCTGCCATATACCAATTAATGAATAACTCAAGAAACTCCATCTCCTAGTGATAAGGCCTTTACACAGAAACTCCACTATTGTGTAGTCTCTTCTCTGCTTAATGGTATTTAATGTGAATTTTCTGCTGAGAAAGCACAAATACCCTAGATAAAAAAGAAGTATTGCAAACTTGCCTGACAGTAAAACTGAATTTTTGCCTGCTCCTGAATATAATAGTTATATCAGTGATCAGTGACATTTCTGCTTTACATTTTAAACATCATTCGTTTTTGTGTTTCCCAAATCCATTTCTGTAGTGTGACGTATCTGTAAAATACCAACATTTTACAGAACACTGCTCAGCACTGTTGTATGCCTAGAATTTCTTTACTTCTACAAAAAAAAAATCATATAAAACTGAAAAAGTATGAACAGCTGCAATTCTAATTTAAGTTTTTAAAAAATTCTCTGCTGCCTAATAAAATTATTTCAGTCAGCAGTGTTAGTGGTTTGCACTGTATGCTGGCGAAGCATAGTGCAAACTTTGATTTCATCTAGCAATGATCATTTAGTTAGCAGTCAAAAGAAAGTCTGCCTGAAGAGATCTCCATGAGATATCCACTGTGACAAAACTGGACTGTGTCTGGGATTTTTCACCTAGTTTGTGTCTGCTCACTGCCTTGCTTCTACTGATTAATGTGTGGTTCCTCAAAGCCTAAAAGATAAATGGTATGACAGGTAGACTTTTTTCCTATAGCCCTGAACTTTGTTTCTTTGAGATTTTCTTGCTGAACCAGAAAGTTAAGCAGGCCTTTTTTCTGGCAGTGAACTTCTGCATGCACTATTTTTGCAGATAAATTTTTTTGCAGACGGAGAAAAGTTATATTATTCTAATATATTTTTAGATGCACTTAAATCACAAACAACTTGGAGATAGGCTGTCATGAGGTGCAAAGAAATGAACAATAAAATTTCCATCAGCAACATCACCATATAAAAGTATGTTTTAAAAAATTCCAGAGCAGTGGATGGTTTTGACTCATGTTCAGATGGCTAAATGAACACGCAAAGCTTAATAAAAATCTTGCCTTTCGCTTCTGACTAAGGGATGCAAACAGTACATTGCCACAAAAAGCCAAACTACATAGGTGTTTTTTTTAGTTACTATCCATAATAATAGGTCTTGCAAATCCAGCTCAAGACTTGAGTATTTTGCGTATTCTGAAGAGGATACACCTTCAGCTGTTGGTGGTGGGTGACATTCTTGCTCAGGAAAGTGAACACTTTGCAGTCTGCCTAGCAGTGCAGAGCAAAACAAAACCCAGAGCAGAGGCTGGCTCACAGGTATGCACGTAATCATCTCTCTAAGCTGATAACTGCAGTATATGAATGAAGGTGCCATGTATGCAGCGATTATGCAATATGTATCCACACCATCCAGCTCGCATTAGCATCAGTACCAGCATCTTCTCAGGCTGGGCTGCTTCGCAAACGAATGCTGCCAGGCTGCTGGAGTTATCTGCACAGTCAGATACTCATTTTTAGCTTTTTCATCATGGCTGAAGACAGCTCCACTTGATCTCAGCAAAGTTATTTCAGAATATGAGAGTTTGCCAATGTTTCTTTTTAAAGGATCACATCTAGTGTGACTCATTACTCCTGGATTTCATTTGTCAGAGCAGCCGAGTAGTCTAGCTTTTACATTCCAAATGGCCATTAACTCTGTTTGTTAACACCTAAATGGCTGATGCATGGATACATCCTGTGTTTTCTTGCAGAGAGAGTTCTTTTGCTGGAAAGAAAATATTGAAAAGAGAAACTAGAAGGATATGATAATCCATAGATTTTAAAGAAAAAAATATTATTGACTGGAAATATGTATATGAGAGAGTTTACTGAATATTCACTCTAGGGAGTTGATTCATTGGATTCCTTTCCTTTTAGATTATACATTGCATGTGCTGAAATACAGTCTTGTGCTACTGACACTATATAATAAATAATAATTTCTAGCAGAAATCTATACATTAATTCCAAATACGGCAATTGGTTTCCACAGTATGACCTTTATTCATCTAACTAGCACCAGAATATGCCTGAAAAGTAAGAATGTGAATGATCCTGTATATATTTAGTTATCCATTTAAGCAAGTGTTGATGGTTCCACTGGCCACTGAATAAACCTTATTCTAGGTGAATACTTCAGTGAGTTAGGGTATGAATCATGCTAAAATTGGACTGAAAAAAATGTTTGATTAGCTGATGTGGAGTCTGAACCATGTAATTATAAGATCATGCACAGCTGGGGTGGAATTCATTAGCCAACACATTAGAGTTACCTTTTGATAAGCACAAAGAGGGAAAATAATTGTTGCTCCATACAATAGGTGTACTACAGTTTGTGCCTTTCATGTCTGCAGTATGGTGCTGCAGCCACTTGTTTTCTGATTAGCAGTGAATCGTGATGATGATGATGATGATGATGATATACAGTTGCTCAAAACAATTTAATGTGATAATTAGCTCAGCAAAGAAAATTCTTACCACTAGTTCAAGACGTCAAAGCAAATGTAATTCAAAATCTTTGAAGCCACTAACATTTCACAATTATAAAAAGATCCCCCCTAAATTGCTCCATTATAAGACTGGCATCAGCAGTAAAAACAGATATAAACATTAAAATTGTTACTGTGACCTTTAGACCATTAAATCTTTTTTTTTGTATAAGCAATGAACCTTGAATAATACTTGCTACTGGTTGTAGATCTATTCATGTGAATGATGCTGGGCTAATTTTGAGTTGGTAGATGTAATAAAGGCAAGATTTCATTCTGAAAAACAAACAGGAATATCTTCTAAGGTATGGAAGGCCAGACAGTGCTGGGAGACAGCAATTGCAGATGCAAGTGTGACTATATCTGCAGCGCAGCTGTTGAGCAGGGTTTGCAATGAACAATGCAAGCAGAAATTTCATTGTAGTATGGCAATGAGTTAAGGTAATACTACTATCATAAATGTACATTGTCTAGTCACATAAAACTATCATTTCTTCTTTGAAAATATTACATTTTGAGATATGATATAATATAATTGTGTTAGTAGGAAGGAAGGGCAAATAAAAGACCAGTAATATTAGCTGGTTAATTAAACAAGTAACATATCTGTGATTTTTTAATCATTATTTAAAAATATTTCTTGAACTTCACTTGTGATAAATAATTGTATTCAAAAAAAGAAGAATGCTACTGTGTAGTCTGTGCAATTAAACTGTTTCTCTTCCTATTATACAAACTAACATGTAATTAGAGCACTTACACTTGGATAATTCATATAAAATATGTAGGTCCCTTCCAACTTGAGATATTCTATGAGTTTATGATTCTATGTACAGTTGTAGGTCTGGAGCTATTCGGTTTATAATTCAGCAAAATTTTTGCATTTCAAATGGCAAAGAAGATCCTGTGTATCAACATTTTGACATATGTTGAGTCTCTAGTTGAGACTGTTACATCTCTGGATATCATTTTACTCAGATACTCATAATAAGGAGGAGAAGAGAGCTTAAACCCTCTTTATTACCTCAGTAAATCCATGCTTGGTGTCATGTTCCCACCAAGGTCAGTTCTCCTTAAAATGGGCTGATACAGTATTTCAGCATATCATTTATAGAGAGAGCAGTTGGTAAATTAATTTCTAATACATCACCTCCGTGTTGCAGGTGACGGTCCAAGCTGACAGAGGGGCAGCATGGCTCATGGGTAACATGGCATTAGTGTTCAGGGGCTGTGAATCTTCTGCCTGGCTACACTACATTTTTTTCTGCTGAGTGACTGTCACGGAATCACGCCAAAATGGCTACACGCACACAATTAATGAAATCAAACAAACTTTAATCTGCAACTAAAATGAAGCAGACAAAACTTCATTCACCAAAACAACATCCCACTGACATTCAACAAATACAGGTTCGATATGCTGGTTGGGAATATTACCAGACACAACTAAGTGAAGAATTCTTAAGTTTTTGGCCAAACAATCCAAAATGTGCACTCACTCACTCACCAAAAAGGGAGGGCTCTCAATCTCGAGAAGTTACCTTAAGTGGCGTCCCAACTCAAGGGGAGAGTCCCCGACTGCAGACCCGCTGCTCCGAGGAGGACCGACTCAAATGAGTCCTCTGGCGGGGCCCCATTTATACCCTGGTCGAATCTGATCTGTGGTCAATACACGGTCGTGTCACCCCCTACTGGCTGAGGACCCCAACTTTCCCGCCTTTGACCCCCACTGTGTGGACCAGACCTGAGCTGTGAGGGGGGAGGCAGTCCTGGCACCACCAGGGCCAGAAACTTTAGCCCTGTCTTTGTTGGGTGTTTCTCAGGTCTTCAGTAGGGTAGGTACATCTGCCACACAATCCACCCCGTGACCACA
>NW_010160038.1:0-355 GCF_000695765.1 Mesitornis unicolor
GGAAGCAAGAAATCTCTGAGCCAAAAGCTTTCTGGGGCTATAGATTTGCTTTGTAGAGAAGAAAAGGGTCAGCAAAAGTCTTAAGTCCTAGCATGTTTGGCGTGGGAGAAGAGCTTAACAGTTTCCATTTGAGAGAAGGCTCCTACCAGCAGCCATGTAAACTGGAGTCGAACGTGGACGATTTAGCCTAACACAGGAAGGGACAACCCAAAGCTTTGTTTGGTTACAGAAGCACTTCGCATGGAAGGAGAAATCCAGCAAGAGCTTTCAGTCCTAAGCCCTTGCTGCTGTGAGTTAGAGGCAAATATATGCCATATTGAAACAAGGCTGCGGGGATCTACAGAGAAAGCCTGGT
>NW_010160039.1:0-777 GCF_000695765.1 Mesitornis unicolor
GGGAGGGACTGGGAGGGAACTGGGATGGACTAGAAGGGCACTGGGATATAATGGGAGGGGATTGGGAGAGAACTGGGATGGACTGGGAGGCACTGGGAGGGCCCTATGAGGTTACTGGTGATTACTGGTGGCTACTGGGATTGCTCTATGGGGTTACTGGGAGCACTGGGATTGCTCTATGGGGTTACTGGTGCTTACTGGGAGGTCTCTATGCAGTCACTGGTTGTTACTGGTGTTACTGGTGGCTACTGGGATTGCTCTTTGGGGTTACTGGTGGTTACTGGGAGCACTGGGATTGCTGTATGGGGTCACTGGTGGTTACTGGGAGGTCTCTGTGTGGTCACTGGTGGTTACTGGTGTTACTGGTGGTTACTGGGATTGCTCTTTGGGGTCACTGGTGGATACTGGGAGGCACTGGGAGGGCCCTATGGGGTTACTGGTGATTACTGGGAGTACTGGGATTGGTCTATGGGGTTACTGGGAGCACTGGGATTGCTCTATGGGGTTACTGGTGATTACTGGGAGGTCTCTATGCGGTCACTGGTTGTTACTGGTGTTACTGGTGGTTACTGGGATTGCTCTTTGGGGTTACTGGTGGTTACTGGGAGCACTGGGATTGCTCTATGGGGTCACTGGTGGTTACTGGGAGGAACTGGGAGGGCCCTATGGGGTTACTGGTGCTTACTGGGATTGCTCTATGTGGTCACTGGTTGTTACTGGTGTTACTGGTGTTACTGGGATTGCTCTATGGGGTTACTGGTGGTTACTGGGAGCACT
>NW_010160040.1:0-37237 GCF_000695765.1 Mesitornis unicolor
CATGGCCAGCCAGGGAAACGGCAAGAAGAGCCCGAGGAGGGGCCTGCCACATCAGCGAGCAACCCATTCCTCTGCCACCCTCAAACACAAGCCTTTGTGACCGGTTCTCAGGGAAAACCAAGGGATCAGCCCTCATGGATGTACCCACTGCTGACACAGTAAGAATAAATGACTGTCAAATACACAAAGTGCCTTCTGGTACATGGGGACCAATTGGTGAAGGACTTAATGTGTTATTCATAGGAAGATCAAGTAGCACTTGACAAGGACTGATGGTACATGTGGGTGTGATTGATGCAGACTATATGGGATAAATCTGGGCTATGATATCTACTGCGACACCACCAGTAACTATCACTAAAGGAACTCGAATTGCTCAACTTGTGCCTTTTGTGAGTTGTGTTCCCAGAACAGAGCAGACTATTCGCAGCAACAACGGATTTGGATCCACCGGAAAACCGCTCAAGGACTGATGGTACATGTGGGTGTGATTGATGCAGACTATATGGGATAAATCTGGGCTATGATATCTACTGCGACACCACCAGTAACTATCACTAAAGGAACTCGAATTGCTCAACTTGTGCCTTTTGTGAGTTGTGTTCCCAGAACAGAGCAGACTATTCGCAGCAACAACGGATTTGGATCCACCGGAAAACCGCTTGTCTTTTGGTCCCAGACTGTCACCGACAAGAGACCACAAATGATCTGCACACTTAAAATGGACCATGTTACCCCCTCACAGACAAAATTAACGGGTTTGTTGGATACAGGAGCTGATGTCACCATCATCGCACAATGTGATTGGCCTCCTACCTGGCCCTTGGTATCGAATACAACAGGAGTGGCAGGCCTTGGGGGGATGGCGAATAGCTTTATGGGTGCTAAACCTGTTGTTATTAGCAATCCTGAGAGGCAGAAAACCACCATCAGGCCATATGGGACCACTGCACCCTTGAACTTGTGGGGGAGATATAGTCTTGCACAATGGGGGGGTAAGGATTACAACGGATTTTTAACAGGGGCCCCTTAATCAAGAAAAACTCATAGCCCTGCGGCTTTTAGTCGCAGAACAGTTGGCTGCAAGACACATTGAACCCTCTTATAGCCCATGGAACACATTCGTGTTTGTGGTAAAAAAGAAATCAGGGAAGTGGCGTTTGGTGCATGACCTAAGGAAGATCAATGAGGTGATGGCAACCATGGGAGCATTGCAACCAGGGATGCCCTCACCAACCATGATTCCAGTGCAATGGGAAACTGTAATAATGGACTTAAAGGATTGGTTTTTTACTGTTCCTCTAAATGAACAGGACATGGAAAAGTTTGCATTTACAGTGCCATCAGTAAACAATAGTAACCCTGCCAAAAGGTATCACTGGAAGGTGCTTCCTCAAGGCATGAGGAACTCGCCTACTATTTGTCAGTGGTTTGTATTCAGGCTACATTCCCATCAGGGTGTTGTTATCATTATAGGGATGACATTTGATTAGCTGCACCACCGCAGGTAATGTTAGCTGAAATGGAAGCTGAAGCACAGAAGTCATTGCAAAACTATGGATTAGTGATTGCCCCAGAAAAAGTGCAACACCAGCAGCCGTGGTTGTACCTGGGTATGAAGTTGTTAGATCAGACAGTAATGCCACAACCAACTCAGTTGCAAATAGACGTAAAAACCCTGAGTGATGATTAGCTGCACCACCGCAGGTAATGTTAGCTGAAATGGAAGCTGAAGCACAGAAGTCATTGCAAAACTATGGATTAGTGATTGCCCCAGAAAAAGTGCAACACCAGCAGCCGTGGTTGTACCTGGGTATGAAGTTGTTAGATCAGACAGTAATGCCACAACCAACTCAGTTGCAAATAGACGTAAAAACCCTGAGTGATGTGCCAAAACTAGCAGGGGTGATTAATTGGATCCAACCTTATTTGGGGTTGATGTCTTCCAAATTACAGCCGCTTTTGGAGTTGTTAAAAGGGGCACTCGGATATTGCTGCACCACGAGTCCTCACCCCAGAAGCAAAACAGGTAATTGAAAAGGTAGAACAAGCAATTGCAAAGAAGCACACATGAAGAACTGATTTAACAATATCAGTGCGTTTGTGTTGATAGATGAAACGGTGCCTTTTGCGATGATTGCACAGTGGAATTCAGGTTGGCAAGTCCCTTTGCATGTTTCAGAATGGGCCTTTCTACCTTTCAGAGCAAAAAAAAGCCAGCTCTGGGTCTATTTGAGCTTTTGGCCCAGATTATCATTAAAACCAGAACTCGTTGTGTGGAGCTATTGGCAAGGGATCCCGAGAAGATTGTGATGCCGGTAGAAAGTCAGTATTTTGAGTGGTGTCTCACCAATAGCTCAGCACTTCAAGCCACAATGATAAATTTTAAGGGTCAAATCACTTATCATCTGCCCTCTCATCCCCTTTTGAAAATGGGCAGTCAAATTTGATTTGCACAGAAACAATTAAATCGATCAGACCCTGTGGATGGTGTTACAGTGTTTACTGATGGCTCTGGGAAGACAGGAGAGGCTGTCATAGTTTGGCATGATGGCCACCAATGGCAAAGTAAAGTAGAACATCAAGAAGGCTCTCCTCAGGAACAAGAAGAGCCGCAAGGTAAACAAGTTTGTTGGAAGCGCTGACAGCAGACTGGAATTTGAAGAAGGTGCTGACAGCAGACTGAGGTGTACGTGTTCCTTTGGCGGGAGTGCTGAGGTGTGATGAACTGTGAAAATACTATCCAATAAAAAAGAAACATAATAACTTTGAACCAATGAGAAGACGACACATCTGGGGAAAGAGAGTATAAATAGATGGGGAAGATAAACAATAAAGGTTTTTGTGCTACACCAACACTTGTCCTGTCACTTTGTCCGTCCCGACCGTGACAATAATCCAGTGTTATTACTTATGTATTTAAAGTTGGGCAGCCACTTAGTTAATTTTAGCTGGTCAGCACCCAGATGTTTACTCTTCATTTTGAAAAGATCAAGCCCAAATGGAAAACTCTTGTGAAAGGCATTATATTCCAACTCCATCCCCTAAGACAGGCAACCTTGTGAAGGACCTGTTTTGTTTTGTTGTTGCTTTGTCTGTGCACCCTGAAACTGTTGCACGTAAGAGATATTTTAAATCCATATTAGTTGAAGTAATTTTGCTACTAAAAAAAAGGAATAAATGATATTACCAGTAAATAATTTGATGTATAGCAGCCATCTAAGATATCTCTTACCTAAGGAGTTTGGAAGGGGTCTCCCACTTAGAGCTGTCTCACAGGACGTGTGACACACAACTTGTTCGTATTGCATCATGAGTTTCAATATTACAGTGTACAAAATACTCCATGTTCGGCATCGTTGTCTCTTGACTGATCAGCTTTGAAGCAGTACGATACTGAACTTTGAACATGCTTTGTTTTTTGCAGTTTGAATACAACACTTCCCCCTTTCTTGAAGTACAGACTGATATTTAGAATTCCTACTTGTGTCTAATCTGCTCATAATTCTGTCCATTACTTATTCTCTGTTACTTTGAAAAAATAGTAATAATGCTGGAAGAATAAGAATTTTTTTTTTCCCCGCCCCCATTTCCCTTCAGAAACTCCCATTTTTTATCATGCTGCTAGGCAGCATGAGCTTTGCTGAAGATGGATTAGCGTTCTGTCATCTAGGAAAGAAACACGAATTGTTCCCAGCTTCTTGGAAAGCAGGAACATGGCAAAAGGCAGACAATGGTTCTGTGCTTTTCTTTTTTTCCAGAGATACCTTTTCCTCTCCAAATAAATCCCTGGCACACTGCAAGCTGGTGGGTTGGTGAGGAAGCAGCCAGCCCAAGGAGTGCAGGTCTTTATCACATTAATTGTCAGTAATGCTTTGTTTTCCTTTTTAGCAGCCTAGTAGGGTTGGGGAAACAGGTTTCCTCCCTATGTGCTTGGACTGCCCCTCTATGTCTGGTTTAGATATTAAGAGTCAGCAGATGAGAGAACAGAAATAAGTGGGGCAAGGACTCTTGGCCAAGAGGGTGTGACACAGTGCTGAGGTGAGGTGGACAGAAGGAAGCAGGTCTGACACTGCAGCAGCAGCGTCTGAGGGATGCATACATGTTTGGCATGTCCACTGCTAAATGCTTCATTACCAACTGCTCAGACTTCCCAGAACTGGCAGCAGATGGGGATGTCCTCAGTTGCCATCTCCTTTATGTACTCATACCCTCAAAGTACTCTGCAAGCATATTGCAAAACTCCTGTTGTTGTTCCTTATGTCATGATTTGAGCATCTTCTGTACCTTCTTTCTTTATTCCCCAGCCACACCATAGAAGAAGTTTCGACCTGTGAGAAGATGGCATGTTAAAAAAAACCTAAAATGGCACAGAAGGTAACCTGGGTTCCGTTTGTAGGAACACCTGCAACTTGTGTCTCCCAGATTAATTCCGACCATAGAGAAAATAACTTTCATTTCATTCATCATTTGTCAACACAAAGGTAGTACAGGCATGCTCACAACTTTCTGAGAAATCAGTAGACATTATCTATCTAAAACCAGTTTCCATTTAGTTTCACTTTGTTTCTTTTAAATGAGAGTTGAAAACAGTTAAATAATACTGTGATGGTATATTTCTACTTGATAACTTCGGTGCTGGCATTTTGTTTTGTTTTGTTTTGGTGCAGGGGTTTTGAAAAAGCCCCTACCAGAATTAAGACCGACTTTGTAAGCTACTTACATGCATGTTTAATTTATTCATTTTTCAAAACTATGAACATATAGATTTGTGCTTCTTTTACTGTTCAGCTTTAAATTAAAATAGAAACAGAGTTTAAAAACTGAAAAGCTAAAATAGTCTCACCTGAAAGCATAAATTATCCTCAGGCCTGAACACTTCTATAATGCTGAACCTATAATAAAACTCACAGTGCCTTCAACCTGAAAAAAATTTAAAAATAATGAAGGAATAAAATACACATAATTATACTTGCCTTCTGTTTCCAGAGAAAATACCTAAGCTTTTAGTGCTGCAACAGTGACATCCAGTGACTAAGCCAGTTAGTTGTAGACTTGATCTGCGTTTGGAATGAGTGCTAAAGGACATGGATGGTCAGGGAGACTTGTTTGCTAAGATCCTTAGTGAAGCACTGGACTCATTGAGGGGATAAACAAACACTGCCTGAGAACGCAAAATATTACAAATAACTAATCTAGAAAAAATATGCTAATGTTTAATTAACCCATATCTCTTTCGGAATTGGAAATTTGCTGAGTCAAGTGAGGAATAAATTATTTTTTAAAATAAGTGCTTTATCCAGTGAGGCAATTTGTTTAACAAGACTATGCAGCATTTCGTACCCTTTATTATTATTTAACAATAACAACAGAATTGAGCAGGTAATACTTCATTATATTTTTCTTCATATATGATCTACCTCAGGTCTATTGTAAATGCAGCTGTATGATGGAAAGTTTCCATTTTCATCAAATTAATGAAATGAAAAAAAAGAATTAAGAAACCTTTGTGTAGTGAAGGTGACAAAATGCTTACGGTCCTTTTACATAAGAAATCCCTCATTCTCTTTTGCTTGGTCAGTGTGAGTTTTATAGTGAAATTCAAATCTCATACAGCTTCTAGCTCTAAAAATGAGTGGTATCTGCTACTGACCTGACTCCCTGCTTCCTCAGATATCCAAAGGGTTTTTGATTGGAACCAAGTCTTGAAATCTCCACATCATTCAAAATGTTACATGATATGTTCCATACTTTCTGGTTATTGTTACTGTACCACAGAAGTGGCTTATCTCTGGGCTTTTCAAAAAGGCAGTAGTAAGAACTAATTATTTAGGATTTCAACTTCATGCTGCAATTTGCACCCGTTTTTAACTGTTAAGAAATTGATGAAGAAATAAGTATATTATTTAGGTAAGTTCACAAGCAAAAAGAAATGCACAGAAAATCTGATTAAAAGAATTGGAAAGGAAAAAACTACCCAGCTGCAAACAAGAAATGTGAAACATCTGTCCTTTGGCAGGAGGTTTGACTGGTGATATCAGGAAAAGAACAAAACTTTAAGTCTTAGATACAGTTGCATTGCTTCTCCCTGCTTGTTTTAAGCTGTTCTCAAATTACCAAAAATACTATGTATTTAAACCCCCTTAACCTGGTATACACAAAGTAGTGCTATATTCTGCTAGTATACCAATACTGGATTTCTGTAGAATAGAAGATAGTGTTCCTCTTAAAGAAAATAACTTTGTAGATAAAAGGAGAGTATTTTTTTTTAGTCCTAGGTTCAATAACATAAGAATACAACCTTTTTTCCAGGAACAAGCATAGCAGCATCAGGTGCCTGGAGAACCAGTGTACTTTTGCTGGCGAAAACACAAGTTTAACTTGAAGAGAAGCAGTTGCTGAACATAAGACAACTGGGCTTGGAAATTAGAAAGATGCCAAATGTATTCCTTGATTCTTCTCAAGCAGGTTGAGTAGTTCAGCTGGGGAAACTTTTCAACTAGTAAGACATTTATCTGATAATCAGTGTTCTTTCATCTATCACTCACTCCCTTTCCTCTTCTCACCCCAGAAAATAAACAAGTTAAGATAATTCACTTATTCAACTTACCCTTGTTAGCCTTGCTAAATGTTTGACTTTCAAAGCAGAAAGCCCCAAGACATCTGTGGTAAAATACATTTGGGTTCAAAGCCTGAGAAACTTCTCTCCTCTTTAAAAATGTTCCTACATTTCTGACAGTCAGCTTCAGCAATATTGTGCCTTACTGTAATACTTAAAGGTATTACTGCCTTTGAAGTGAGGACGGAGACAAAACTTGTGTTTTTAGAATTCTTTGTTGTACTATCTCAATATACTGCTATCGGCAACAACAGTCACCCTCACTGTTCATTCTAATTTCAGTCTTTAGAAAGCACTTGAGATAGCCATGGTTTTTATATTAGAACAGAAAGTTACAGGAAAGAAGAACAGTAAAGGGAAAAGAGGAGTGTATTATAGAGACGGGTTTTCAAGGGCCAGCTGCTGAGCTTTGATCTTCCTTTCACTGGAGAAGATCCTTCACTTTCACTTCCTTTCATGTGTTTTTAGGAGGGTTTTAAATATTAAATGCTATAAAGACCACAACAAAAATAAAACAATAGATTTAATATAACATAGTAATGGAACCATTTGCAAAACTCTTATTAAAAGGAGCTTAGCTTAGGTTCCTCGTCTAGAAGGAGGTTTTGAAGCTGTGTGCAATTAACATGTAGATGATCTCAGCTGGAAATGCAGGCATATACTTCTGTGGCCTCAAAAAGATCAGCTAATTTTAAGAAAATGGAACACTTAACTACAAAACTGACTGTTGATACTGCAAATGTGGAGTCTGTGATGGGCAACTTGACTGTCCCCTCCTGTCGTATTTGCAGTGACATGCCATTGTACATGGGAAACAGCAGTTGTCGGTGTTTTCAGAAATTCTTCAAAAGCAACAACCTTGCACCGTGTAAGATGGTTAGTGTCTGCACTGAGGAAAAGGCCCTTGAGAACTTTTTCCCTCTATGATGACAGTGACTGCTACTTCTTAGCTCTGACTTAAAGCTCAGTGGGGAAAGCCAACTATGCTGGTGGCATTTTTCCTGTAAGCTTGCTATCTAGTTTCTTATGAGGATTCAGAAATACCCATACTTCTTCATCTATTTCTAGAACCAAGTAGAAGTATTAAGGTATGATTTAGATTGTTGAAGAAAGGAGACAGGAAGCTCTTGCCTCTATGAAAGGTTTTAAAGAACTAAGCAGTGGAAAAATAAAGTAAGATCACTAGGGGGCAACAAAACATCACCATCATCTGTGCTGTTAAAGACCGAGCCATGTCACACCCTCTCTGAGAGGCTGTGGTATGACTTGAAGAACAGCCTGTGTAAGCAAATGCCTTTTTGTTTTTCCAAGTGTGTTATGTGTTAACATAACAGTGTTAACTGTTGCTTCAGAGATGACAGAGCTCAAAAAAATATTCTATATGCACACACAAAACTTTTAGTATAGTTCTGTGCTGCTTTATCTCTGTTCTGATACAGTAAAACAGTAAGATTGGACATTTGTGCCTCATTTTCATTTCTGAGTACTATGTATTTAGCACTAGGGTTAACATACTCTGCTAAAGCCCATCTACTTTGTACAAATAAAGATGCACAGTATATGAGAATTTGAATTGGAAGTTCATGGTTTTTCCCCTCTATCACTCTCAGTATCAGCATGACCACCAACCCAAACTGATAACAGGTATTCTAGAAGACAATGATGCTGCCCCAGTCCTCTGAAACTGTTAGGTTACTTAGTCCTTTTCTTCCATTTTCCTTATGTCTTTCTGGCAGTAACAATACTCCCAGTATAAATCCAGACCATTCAGCATCCAGTATGACTGAAAATAAAGCAACTGCCCTGTAAATGCCTTGTAGAGTGGGGCAAATTCGAAACTATCTCAGTTCATCCACATAGATGCATTTTAAGAAAAGCAAAATAAAGAAGTATTTTTGTTTTTCTGAAATCTAGTTGCTTTTGTTTCTATGACATATGTACAAACCGAGATTTCTTTAAATAATGATGTAATTTTAGTACACTTGTTTTGGGCTGCCCTAATACCCTTAAAGAGATCTATGGCTAGCGCTGCCAGATACCAATTCTTAACACATGGGCCCCCAAAATATGTTTTTCAATGGGTTGGTGTCACACAAATGACAGTGTGACCATTTCCATTTAACCATCTTCTCCGGAGCTGGGTTGCTCCTCGCTTTATCTGCGCTAGGAGTTGGTAACAGGTAACTGCACAGTAGACTCTCACCCACAGCATTTAAACTGCCCCTTTACTTTGTGAGTGCTTCTAGTCCATTTCAGGACAGTGAACTCAACTGATTATTGACCCAGTCACTAGTCAGTAGACTCAGCTGACTATTAACTTTGCCCTGCATCAGGAACAAGCAGGAGACCTAAGAAGCTGCCAGGAGCACTTCTGTTTGTGTCAGAGATAGTTAACCTGTTAACTGACCATGAAAGGCTCCTAATCTTTCAGGATGGTGATGAACAGATGAATATAAATCTTCAATGAAAGTGGTTTACCTGTTCGTCTTTTCCCTGAAATAGTTGCAATTGGTTACAGCTACTAACTGTGTAAATTACTGCTTTTCATCTGTTACTTCTGTCACTGTTGCTGTTTAATGCATTATCTGGGAAATTCTTATCCTGTGTGTTGAGGATTAGGACTCTAGTCGTCTGTCTCTACATCCTCAGGTTACAAGGTCTCGGTCTTACAACCAGAGTCCCTGTCCCCATCTTCAGCCATAGTACTCTTAGTAATACCTAACTTCGGTTTTAGCTCACACTAGTGTGATGTGTCAATAGATAGCATGTTCTAGCCGAAGGCAGAATAGCCTTTGTAGTGCATCTCCAGATACCGTGATGAAAGCAGCCCAGATCTAGAGTGAAAAGCATGGCTTTATTTAAAATACAGCATATCTCTCTTAAATAGGTAGTGAATGTGGCATCCTCATGAGCTGTATCAAAACCTGCAATGTACAGTGTGTGTAGAATATCCTACAGACTGCATCTCATCTTTAAAAGTGCATGTGAGTTTAGCTAGTGCTGTTTGGAAAAGTCACTCTAAATTGCAGACAGACCTGAAAACTTTAAACAGGAAGTGTCCCTCTGCTCTCACTTCTACCCAGAGCGAACCCATGTGCGCTGCAAAAAGGAAGAGGAGCAGCTGGTTAACCCGCAGGCAGGAGGCTGCTCCAGCAGATCAGGTTGCAGCCCTGTCTTTGTAGCGTTACACCACTCCCCTTCCACGCGAATTAGTAGGGAGAGGAGGGGTCATATTCAGCGCTGAGAGAGGAATTCTTTCTCCAAGAACTGTTGCTAAGAGTTCGGTGAGTACTTTGTAATAGACTAACAGTCTTACATGAGAGGTCTTTTTTGTCTTTAGCTGGTAGAAAGGAGTATCTACTGTTATCTTTTCTTTAAAATGCGGTAGATGTGTTCGTCAGATGCTTAGAATCAAAGTCTAGTGATGAGTGCTGCAAGCAGGGAGACTTTTTTTCTCTCTAAATCTGAAACAGCAGAACAATGAATATACTTTTTTTAATTACTAGGACAACTAATCTTTGGTTGTCAGGATGTCAGACTAAGGTATTTTGAGCTCCACAGTTGTTTGAAAGAAAGCTTTTCTAAATGTGAATATGTTAATTTTGATCAATTGCTGGAGTTTGTAAAATAGCTCTTGTTTTTTAAAGCCATTTATCTGCTACATTAGCGCCAAGGGAGGCTTGATTGAGGCAGAGTGGTCTGCCAGCCTATTTCAAAACATTCTGAGGCATGTAATATTTGAAGCAATTAATATTTTGAGAAGTAAAAGAACATTTTAGAAGAAACAAATTAAGCTGATGCTACTATAAGACAGTTTCACTCACAATGTATACTGAAATTCTCAAGAAACTCAAAACACTGGAACACTGGGGGTAGTGAATGAGGGTCACAGTGTTGCCAGTGTAACAAACACGCCACCCTCCACCAAAAGAAAACCTAAACCAAAACCAACCAACCCAAAATATTACTGGTGATTTTTGTAATTTTTTAAGAATTGGCATAAACTTCATTTCCAGTTACTGTAATAAAAAATAGTGATACTAGCCTGTGTGTAAAAAAAGAAGTTAGCTAAACTTTAAATAACTACATTTTAGAAAATTAAATAAAATTTAAATGGGAAACAGGCACGTAACAATGGTGGAAGTGGAGTAGGGAGAACAATAACAATTGGGATGAGGGGAGTATGTGAAAGGTCAGTGTGACTCAGTACTCTAGAAGTTAGTCATCGAAGTACTTCATGGAAAACATGTGAAGATATGAACCTTCCTTCCTGGATGTCTTATGGACAGACATGAAGACAGAAGTCCAGCTGTCAGTATAGATACGAACAGCAAAGGCATGCTTTAGGAATTGGTAGATGCCTACTTGGGGAAAATTTACAGCCTTTTCCCTTTGTAATCGTCTGCTCGTTCTTTAATTCTACTAGGAGACAGTTTATGATTGTGAAGGCAGCAAATACATATATCCACAGTAAATTAATCTGGATTATTGTTTAAACTGACCTTGAGAATTCTAATCAAGTTTACTTTGTGTGTAATTCACACAGCAATATTGAGGAGGTAAAGATCATTAAGACACATTGTGCTCTGGCCTTTTCTCCTATCAAATATGTCTCACATGATAGGGTTCATTAAAAAGTTCTTCATAAAATGATTTCTTTGAAATTTTTATAACTTTCATGCTGGACTTTTATAACTTTTATAACTCTTATGCTCTCAAAGTGTGCTTTAAATTGACTTTCAGTAATCTTTATGTTTATCCTTGCATTGCACATTGCATAGTTTGCAATCTGGAAATTTAATGCAGTTCAGCTGTCCCATGTAGTAATGCGACTTTTAATGTGCATTTAGCCTTATAGTGCAGTGCCAACATTTACTAATATTGCTAATGAAGACTCACTTTTAACTCATCTAGCTAATATTCTATATGCAGAATAACTGCAAGTTAAAGTTTTATGATCTTCTTGACTCTGGACAGATAGAATGGCATTGAATTTATCTATCCTTAATCTCATCAGAGAGTTAACTTTGAAAACTTAAAAATTTTTGGTAACTATTTTAGGGTTTAGTGTCAGATCTAAAGAGCAATGAGGGAGAGTGCACAAAAAGGAGGCAGAGAGGAAGGTTTAAGAGATTGAAGGAAAAGTAAGCCAAGACACAGTGTGTCTCAGAAACAAAGCAAAGGTGTAAAAGAGCAAGCTTCCTAACAGGTTGTCAGAGAGCAGAACCTTTAGTGAGTTTGAAATCTCACCTCTACCTAGACCAGACCCACAATTAGAGAAGTAGAGGAGTTACTGGATTCCAGATCTAGCTTCAAAGACTATGGGAAAAATAACAACTATGTTTCCCCATTAGCCCTTCCAAGTTAAGTGCATAAACAGCAGCAGATACCAGCACTTAGACTGTCTGTTCTCCAGTACAGGGACACTGATATCCTTTGTGCTATTCTTCTGACTCTGTGGACCTTGAAGTACTTTTAGGGCAGAGAACACAGATTGCTCTCAGGGATATGTCAGTGGGATTAGGATCATTCCTGGAAACATAAATATTAAATCTCCTCTGGGAGAAAATGAGACATTGACACCATCTTTCACATTGTGGGAAGCTGCTTTAGCAGCTACGTTTACTTTAAAAAGGTGATTCTGGCAATAACTCTCTCTACATTTTAAAATGAAGTGGTAGCTGCCTGAAGTGCTTTGTAACTACCGTGACTCTCTTGGTGTGCATTCAGTGTGTTCTGAGAATGTCTTTCAGAGGGAGTCAGAGCATGTGTACAGGAACAAGAAAAGAAATTTTAAAATAAAAAAAATAGTACATCAGTAGAGCTTAGGAGCCTCAAGAATTATGTGACATTCATAGTTCACAGTTTTGGAGCAAACGGTATAAAATCTGCCTAATTCCACTACTCACTATCACTCTTTGTCTGAGCCACATTCTGAACAGTTGTATTTTCCCTCTAAGAACTAGGAGAAGCTGGCATTTCCTGAAGAAACCAAAATTGGATAGATGTTTTGGTAAGGATTGAAGATAGGGTATTGATTCCAAGAAAGCTGAAACATAAGCACACTAAGACTCCTCTTTGAGTTTCAGAAAGCAGGAGTTCTTTATTACGCGTGGGGAGTCCCCAGGATCATTCCTTGGGAGGACTCCAATTTCCCGTTACAAAGTGGTTGTTTATCTGCTACCTATTCATACATCTTCATGAGATATCTGAGAACTCATTAATACAAAGTGGGGATTCCTCCAAAAATCATTAGCATACAACCCCTCCTATTTGGGCATTTGCTCTATGACCCTCTGGTGGTCTTTGGGGGTCGTAGGGGAGGAAGGCTCATGGTCTTCAGGATGAAGGCTTATTGTCTTCATCACTGTAATTGTTTCACCTTTCTTGCAGAAGCAGATGTATTTTGTCACTTACTCTGCTAATTGGGCATTATCAGCACTATTTCTCTAAGCATCGTTGGCTTCACAAACACAGGATACCTATATTTCATCCCTGGACATTCCTAGATAGGGTCAGTAGGACAGACAAAGGGGTTTCTGTTCAATCGAGGGATACCATTTATCTTTATGATTTATCTTCACAGAATGTGCTCTGGCCTTCTGCTTATCAGTGGGATTGCTGAGACTGCAACTGAGTCTCACAAAGGTCCTACAAGCAGCAATTTTAACCCCTTTCTCAGTATTCGTAGCTAAAGCTGCTCTTCACACTGAACAGGGAGAACTGTCTTGAAAAAACAGGGCCAAATTACGTTCTTCTTTGTGTTTCTCTTATGAAACTGGTTTTACTTTACAATAGAGAAAGAGTGCCCTTGGGGACAGAATGAAGAAAAAACATATGGGAAGTTGTATAATTCGTTTCCTCTCATAGTTTTTTCCCAGAGAATAGACTTATTTTTAGTCCTTTTAATTTTCTGTCACAACTCCTTTCTTAGGTTTCCTTAATTATTTCCTGTTGCTGTTAATACAGCTGTTCATTTTCCATCACTACTATTGTTACCATCTTCCCTGATATATGCCATTCGTAACTTAGTATACCTCTGAAGTTAACTGGTTAATTTAACAGAGTTATTGTTAAATGAATATTAAATTAAATTAAATATTATTATTAATGGTTTCTCAGGTCTGCAGAAGTGTATTAGCATTTTCTGTAAACATTTTCTGTTTTGGCTAAGCAATCGTTTTCCTTTATACTCATACAATCTCTAACATAATGAGGTTCTGGACAGTGATTTAGGCTCTCATCAGTCAGAGAAAAGGTAGTATAGAAAGATGAGGCTGAAGTTTTCTGTGCTCTGAGACTCATCTGATGAATACTGTAGGTCCACAGCAGTTGGGGCTGCCACCAGAATAAGCAGCAATGTCCATACTGTGGTGGGAGATGAAGGGAATTATTTTCTATGGCAGTGCTATTTTATGTTGGTTTAAAGTATTTTCAGGGTGATGATTTGAGGCAGTCTGAATATGGGGGTATTCCCACTGATGTCAGTTACAGCATTTCTAAACTGTGTGATGATCCAAAGCACATAGACCCACTGCAGTAAAAATTTATGTAGTATTTCCAGCTGGGAAGATAGGCAGGGGGAGCTAAACTTACTTGACAAAGCAAGGAAACTTGTATTTGGTATGTGTGCAAAATATGATCTATGTGATGATGAGGATACAAGTCAGATATGGTCAAAATCAGTCACAAGAGGCAGCAGAGTGGCAGGTAGATTCCTCCTGTACCTGCCTGTTACACCTTCAGTACTGACAGCTTCACTCCAGTGAAATCGAGTAGTAGTGTTTCTGTAGTGTGCACAGTGGGATATTACCCACAACTGGGTTGATAACAAATATACAGCGCTGAAATGATGTTTAGAAAAGAACTCTGTTAGAAAAGAAGCTTGTGGTGAAGTTAACTGACCTCTAAATACAGGACTATTTATCAATACATACAGCTGAGATTTGAAAACGTACGCTATGCTTTTCCAGTCCAAACTGCTAGTGGAAAAAAACAACAAACAAACAAAAAACTCAACCCACAGGCCTGAGGCTTTATAATGCTGATGTTGGGACTGCCATGCTGTGTTCCTAAAACCATAACTAATATTATTGCTTGTCTGTTTTGCTAATGACTTTTGAGCTCTGAGAGTCGCTGTCATTAAGAGCCGAAGGCATTCCCTGTTTGAAAATAGTTATATGACCTGTATTTTTGCTACAGAGAGTTTCTGCCCAAGTGGTACAAGTTTAAGTGTGGTGGGTTTAGTGGTTGTTTTTTTTAAAGATTTATTAAATTATGTAAACTAGTAATTTGGTTTAGTCCACATTTTAATATATTTTGATAGGAACAAAAGGCTATTTCCTTTCCCTGTTCAATGCTATGGCCCAATGAAAACAGGCTGTATACATGGAGCAGGTATTTACCTCAGACTGGGATGTTACATGTCAGACAGATGCTGTTGCCATATCTAAATAAATATGTGGTTTATTTCCTTATTTCTATTTGAATCAGTCTCCTGTGAGGTGGAAACTGAAATTCAAATGATGTTCTCAGTATGTCCTTTATGATTAGCTCATAATGTTGGATGCTGTGCTATGTGTTTTATTTTGGATTTTTTCCCTATGGCTTGTAGAAGTAGCTACAAAATCATTAGTCATTCTCCATAAAGCTATCACTGGTAGTTACATGGTTTGATGTAGGCAAATCCAGTGTTCCTGTGAAAGCTGTGGCTGTTTTGAAAAATCACTCTTAATTTCAGAGTTTATAATTCACTTGGGCTGTTGTGTCAGGTGCTCTGCACTGCATGATCAGGGAGTTAGGAAAATTATTTGTAGGCTACCATTGCCAAGGCATACTCGCACCATCTCTCTGCCTCCCAGAATATATCCAGCTCCCAGCTCTTGGGTGATGGATGTCATGGATGTGAGGCCTTGACTGAGCCAGGTACAAAGGATAACTCGATGGAAGAGGAAATTAGGGTCTAGAGCTGTGTCACAAGAGAAGTTGAGTGGAGACAGGATGGCAAAAGCACCCAGTGCCAGTGTGAGCTGAATAGAAGGGAATTAATGGGTCCTGGAGCTAAGGTGGGAAAATGGAAAATGGTTTTAAATCACAAGTGAAAGGAGTTGACAGGGGAAAGTGAGAAGGCAAGAGAGGTCTATAGTTATGTGAGAAAAAAGAAGGGTTTTCTTGTAGTAGGCATATTCATTCTTTTTGTTTGTCTGTTCCAATTTCAAAACATAAGGAGATTTTCTTTTAATTTTGTTTATTAGTTGTGTTTGCAAAGCAGTATTTACAACCTTAATAAAAACAGAACCAAAGTGGGAGTTTAAATCTGAAGCAGTGACATCAGGTCATAAAACTTTTCAGCATAAAAGCTAATAAAGAGCTTTATTTCCCAATTTTCACTTCACTTCCCAGTTTTTACCTGGGAATTTAAGAGGCTGGAGTAGTGCAGCAGCAAGTCAAGATTTATGTGACATGATGAAACGTAGGTAACAAACCAAAATTATCTTTCATAACAAGAAGGAATTTTAAAATTCTTAGAGGAATCTGATGTAGTCTCTGTTCTCATGACTGATATAGATATTAGGACTGCTACTGTATGGCACAGGAGGGAGATACGTTGTGGGAGAGGAATTTTGATAGCTCATGCTTTCAATCAGTAATGTTTGTGTGCTGATGATCTACAGCAGACTGCCTCTCTTTTTATTAAGTTACTGTAACGTGGTAAGGCTTTTCTCTGTTGGGAGTCAGTTTGAATGAAAGACCAACACTGACTCTGGGACTTAGAAATCTAGGACATGTATAATCATTCTTTGTTCAATTTACATCAGAGCGGAGGTGATAGAATTCATACTTACTTCATTCTTCATGCTTATTCCAGAATAGATGAGAAAACATGATGCTTCAAAAGCTGCAGAATAGCACATGTAATAAAATACTTTTTAAGGGAACTCACTGACTCTGCCAGCTGGGAGATGATGCTACAGGTACGATCAAATCTCTGTCATGAAAGTCCTAGTAAGTAGTACAAGATATCACAGGGCAAATAGAATGTCTCTGCAGTACACTGAAGAGAAAAAGGTCTGCTTTTATATCAGAGGTGCTAATTAGTCGGTTTTTATCTTTAATTTTAGGCTGTGCTAAATTAAACCTCTGACTATGCATGTGCTATCTCCTGCTATTCATTCTTCTATTTACGTATATCCTTTGCCTTTGTGTGTGTGTGTGCTTCCATTTCCTGGGCTGTCAGTGTGAATGAGTCACTTTGACAGTCACGTTTCACATTTTCTAAAGCGGTCTGGTTTTGGCTGCTACCAGAAATGCAAGCTTTTATTTTGCTTTTTCCAGTTAGCTACTTAGAGATAAATACCATGCTGAAGAAATGTTTGCTTCTAAACATTCTGGTAACTATAGAATTTGGTGTTGAACAGACTGCTAACTAAAAAAAACCAAAACAAACCCCAAAAACCTAAACGTATATATACATAAGAAGTCTGACTCCAGCAGCTGCAAATTGATTGGAGAACACACGAGTGTTATACTTGTTTATCTTCAGCAAAAAATAAAATTATCTTGAGAGCTTTCTTGTATTTCTGTTTTTAGGAGGCAGAACAGAAAAGGGATAGTTGTAAGACCAGGTAATAAAGATCTACTACTGGGAACTTCCTCGATTACTTGTGGTCTGCTTTGTCTACTGTATTCCAGCCTGTGGGAGGCTAATGGCATAATTCACAAATGCAAGCATTTAATTAAATCAGTAAATAAACCAGTGTCAGTTATTACATAGACTTTTGATCTCCTTTGTCAAGTAACTTACATGTTGTCTGTTACAGATATAAAAATGTCTCATTCAAAAGGTAGTTACTTTAGGAAAAGTAGAGTGCCAGTTCCTAAGGAAATGTATTAGAAATTTAGGAAACTTTCATTAAGAATTTGATTGAAGTGCATGTTGTCATTTTTGTTACACAGGAAAGATGAAAGGAAGAAAGCAAGCATGTTCCTTACCTTTAACCTTTATCTTGCTGTTCCTCTGTGTCACTGGGCATGCAACTACTGACTTAGGTGACGATGAAGAAGAGGATGTTCTGGGTAAGAGGTTACAAAAATGACACCTAAAACTATCTCAAATGTTAAAAGGCACTGTAGATGTAATTCTAGCTGAGAATTTTTCTGGGAAACTTTTGGAAGTGGAACTAAGCTAAAAATGCACTGGTTTCTAACTAACAGGGAGATGCTCAGAATTTTGCATTAAGCTCTAGCAAAAATGCCTTCTATAATGGCTTCTGTTTCCCAGGCTTTTTGGAAATTAAGTAAGGTGGATCAAACTTCTATACTGGATATCACTGCAAAAGATATTTTAATTTCCTCCCAAACAATTTTGAGAAAAGCAGATGAGGCAAAAATGCACTTTTTGGGCTGTACTAAAATATTCTTCCTTCCTTTGAGAAAATTATTTAAAACTGCACTCTTTCTTAAGCTGCAGAGAACTATGTGGGGGATACTTATTCCTTTTGAGAGGCCTGGTTTTGAAGCCTGACTGGGAATGTAGCAAAGGGGAACCTTTATGTTTTTTTTATGTTGGCATTCTACTTAATCTGCCCGTGTCTTGTCCAATTTCCGTCCAGATTATTTCTGTCTATCAGTCTTTTGCAGCAGTGTTCCTTGAGACAAAAATATTAATTGTGCACAATCATGGCTATACTACTGTCATGGTTTATACAGTTGCTCTGTCACCTGATGCCTCCTCCTCACCCAGGGAGGGGGGTCAGGAGAAGGAAAGGTGATTCATGAGATGAAATAGAAATATATTGCAACAACAGCAACACAGAGCAACAACACAATTCAGCCAATATTGTGGGGGAGTAGGCCTCAGAGTTGGGATGGTAAAAAAGGCCCTCTTAAGATGTCAGCCATGGAAGAGGGAGCAGGAGGGAGAGGAAGAGGCAGAGAAAGGCCATCTCCAGCAAACTCTTCAACTTATAGTGAATGTCATGTTGATGGTATGAATAGCATTAACTGGTCAGCCTGTGGTCACCTTGGGGTTGGCTCCCCTAGGTTTCCGCTCCCCCCCAGCCTCTGCATCTGTTTATCTCAAGACCTTGAGCACTATGGCAACCTGCATTCCAGTATTAGCTGAAACCCATAACAAAGTTGTTATCAACTTTGTTCCCATGAAGAAGAGTGTCATGGTCCTTACAAAACTGCAGCTTTCCTCAACAGAAAACTGACTTCAGAATTCTGTCCCACTAAACCAGGACAGCTATGAAGCTAGTGCTGCAGTGACAATTAGTTACTACAATTTAAGATATGCACCATTCTGCATTAAGCATATGCTTAGCAGGGTTGTGTAGTCAAGACTGCTTCATACAGAGTACATTTTTCTCTCTTTAATCCTGAAGTACATAAATGCCCCTCTTGTTTGAGGGCAAAGTCACATTTATCTTTGCTCTACCCTGCAACTTTTAGACGAAGGTTTCTTATAAAACTGAGTTTGCAGTTCATGAAGGCCAAATTGTCTTGCTTATTAAAATAACAACCTCATTGCCAGAACAAGAAATCTGCTGGATTAATTTTTTTCCTTTGTTTACTTACTTTGTTTACAAAAGATAGTAAGAAATAATCTTTAGGAAATTAAATAGTATTCTTACTGGGCATTATTTTATCACTGATTGTTTTATGACCAGTCATTTAAGATTATATAACCAGTAATTGATTTTGTATGAGGAACAGTTCTGAACTTTTGAGCTTGTATTCCAAAGTAAAAAACAATCAAATGTGATGCTTAGAAATTAAACTAAGACCCTGTTTTTGTGACTGCTGAAGACTCAGTTGCAGTGTATACAAAAACTATTTTTGCAGTACTCTATTTCTATAAAAATGTTAGATAGTTGCTAATTAAAATTATATTTGTAGTTTCTTAAGAATGAAATTCCGGTCTCAGTGAATTTAACCGTAGAAATTTTGTAGGCTACAATTTCACTGATAGCATTTATTTTCTGGGTTAGATAGTTATAAAACACTGACATATTTTACCCTAGAATTAAATGAATTTCAGGTATTTATTAAAGGATAAAATAAGTTGTGTGCATTCATTATTTGTAATGTCATACTTTTGGATCACATTGGGTATAAGTGCTTTGTGACTCTAAGAAGGGGTTTTTTTGTGCATTAGTATTTAAATAACAGTAATAATTAAGGTTGCAAGTCACGTCCAATGGAATAAAAAAGATTCTTAATTTGTTCTCTTCTGGCAAGAACTGTGTTTTTTTCCACCAATAAATAAGGATGATGAGAAAAAGAAAAGAAATAAAAATAAATAGTTTATGTATATTGTTCGGTAATACCTCATGTAGTTGGGAGCACTTTAGTTGATGTTCCAGAGCCTGAAGAAAATGAATCACAAGTTGAATGTGCTTTTTATTCATATGTGAAAGTTTATCAGGAATAAATGTAACTGCTTAAAGAAACAGGAGTGGGAAGAGCATGGAACAGTGTGTGAGTGGAAAGCTGTCAAAGTGACAGAGATGGAGAGAGAAGAAACAGGTATTCATTAGTGACAAGGTGCTTAGTATTGATATTATTTATCAAAGAGACACATTTACATGAAAGCCTGGAAAGATGACAGCATATCTTTATAATTAAGGACAACCACATAAACTCATGTAAGGTTGAGAACCCATAACCTAAGAAAGCAAAACCAGAAAGTATTTTACATAAGAAGTCAGAAATATTCCTGACCACGTTTTATTTTCCCAATTTAATTTATTTGTTCTTAAAAGCAACTGTTCAATAATACTGTTCTCTTTCATATCTATTGTGCTATAGGTATAATACAGAAATCAGTTGAGTTTTTAATTAAGAAGATGCATTTTTAACAACCAGCCCTGCAGATTATCCTTAAAAGTCTGAAAGTCAAGTTAGTCTCTTGTACTATGTCTGCAGACGGGGGAAACAAGTATTGTTTTTACTTGTATTCATGTATGAGGATTAGAGACATTACTCACCACTTCTGCTTTCATAATATTATATTGCTTACTAGTAAAGTGGTAACACTGATTTGCACTGATCATATAAGGTCCATGTGCTCAGGGCTACAGCATGACTAACTGCGGATTATTACAGCAGAGCTCTAACAATGAAATTACCACGTTAGTTGATAGTAGCTGTTCATGTGTTAAACAGCCATGTCTTGAGTTACAAAAGTTGACATGTGAGTGACAATAAATGTGAGAATGGCTGTGCTGTGTGCAAAGAGTCTTGGCTGTATCCTGTTTCTGGCAGTTGCCAAAAGAAGGGAAACTGAAGGAATGGAGGAAGAAGGCAGTGACATATCTGCACTAAACTCCTCTTTGTGAGCCATTTCATCAGCATTACTTTGCACTTACCAGATAGTAGGGAGTGGAAAGATCACTAAGACAGAGCAGCAGACACTTGGTGCCTTCTGTTATGAAAACATATGTAGCTGATGTAACAGAATCAGTAAATTAAAAATTCAAGGAGTGGGAGGGGAAAGGAGAGGAGGTTTTGCTTTGCTTTATTTTGTTCTTAGTATGCTAAGTAATCACTTGTGTGTGACAGTGAACATCAGTTGTAACCATTACTTAATGTATTTCTGGCAAAACAAACTCCATTTTATTGGTCTAGGGTAGTACAGTCCTATAATTCTATAGATTTTTCTAAGTTTATTTGGACCAGATACCTAAATTGGATGAGTGATAAATATCCAGCAGGGCTAGATCCAATGTGAAGGATTTAATTAATTTTCTTTTTAAAACAACAAATGCAACATACTTAAGAAAAAGAGTCAGTGCATTCATAAATATAAGGTAGAAAATAGCACCTATATGACAACGTTATATTTGCTGAAAAGAAAGTGGAAGTTGCAGTACATTACAAAAATAATGTGATGTTGTTGTAAAAAAAGGCGAGTAATTTGTGATGTATTAAGAGAAAAAACCAAAGGATAATTATTCCACTCACTCTGGCACCAGTGATCCCTCAGACAGAGGATTGTATTCAGCTCTGGGCAGCACGCTTTAATAGTGATCCTGACCAATAGGAAAAGATGTGAGGGAGAGTTTTAAGAGAGTTAGAAAGTAAGGCCAATAAGAAGATTGGAAGAAGGAAGTTTAGAATAGAGAGAATTAAGAGGAGACAAAAGACTTCTGAAAGAGAGAAGAAAGACTGGTTGGTTTTAAATTATTCTGTCAATGCCTGAAGGAAGTACAAAAATATTTAATATGTAATAAAGAATATTTAGGCTGTATATTACAAAAAAAGGCCCGTCTTGCAAGATGGATAGGGAAATCCTGGAACTGTCTGCTTCAGTTTGCTGGGAATTTTACTTCACTGGAGTATTTTAAGAACAGTTTGGACATCTGTCAGAAAAAGTCTCAGGTTATTTATTCCACAGAAATTTGCTGAAAGTTGAATGAGAAACTCCATTAAAATTCCTTCCAGTGTTAACTCCCCATGTTTCTATCGAAGAATACTCACTCACCTTCTTGACAAACAGCTGCCCTAAATGTCATGTCCTGTGCATTTCACACAGGACCTAAAATGTACTAGGAACAATTTGTTCAAATGCTTAAGTAGGCCTTATACTAAGAATTAGTTTTTCTCAAGGTGTATTTCACATGTGCAATGAGAACAACCAGATCTGTATCTGTGCAGATCTACTGGCCAAGTATTCACGCTTGCCTTCTCATCTGCTGCTCTAATCAGAGAAGGAAAGCTAATTTGATATCGTCTGTGTAAGTGTTCCCAGGTGTAAAATAATGGGGAAGAATTCTTTCACTGTTCACAGACACAAGAATTATTCAGTTCCCATTAATCCCTTTGAAACTTCTTTCTTCAGAGTCACTTGGTTATTGACTTTGATAGTGTTCTTCTTCACAATATATATGACAATTTTTACAAAACATTCCCTGACCTAATAATGTATATTGAAAGACATAGAAATTACACGATTTGAAAAGATAAAATTTCTTTTTCCTTAACTTTCTAGTTGAGTCCTTCTCAGCTCTTGAAAGCTGTAATGGAAGAAAAGCAAGATCAAAGACAACCAGACAGCATGAGGACCGTTCAATTGTCCCGGATGGGTTCCTGTAACAGTGCAGTGTCATCTGACAGGGGAATGGTGCCCTCTGCAGGGTTGTCTGCTTAGGTCGTCCCGCACTGTTTGCTGTATGTCTTCAGGCGCTATGTTCGTATTAGAAGTGCATGGAAGAGAGCACAAGGAGCCCTCTTTCTGTCTTTTTTATGCAGGGTTAGTCCTTGCGTCTTAGGGAGCAGCTAGGATTTTCTCTGGCTATTTGCTGTTCAGAATTGTTCTGAACAGCTCCTGTGACTAAGCCCCTATCCATAGCTATTTAGAGATTTATGATGAGTTAAAGTTTATAATATGAGGTGTTTTAGTTGAAAATAGAAACCACACATTTGGTTTGACTGAATGGAGTTTGTGTTCCAAAGCAGATGGTGAATTTCTTTTTGCAACTGTGTTTAGTGTGTTCAGAGCTCTGCAGCTGGAAGTTATGCGGTGCCTCTCTAGCAGAAGACACGAACAATCTCATTTTGAAGTTATGCTGTGCAGTGAAGCAAACTAATTTAATAACAGTTATTCTACTTCTCCTCTTTATTACAGTTGCTGCTTTGCCACCACTGAAACTAGGGCATTCAGTTTGTGGCATGAAAGCAGATGAAGGTCCCTGCAAAGCAATCCACATGCGCTATTACTTCAATATTCAAAGCCGTGAGTGTGAAATATTCGAATATGGTGGATGCCATGGCAATAAGAACAACTTTGTAACACTGGAAGAATGTCAAAAGAAGTGTGTGGTAACAGGCCAGTACCCATTCTCTTATCCTCCTATCAGTTCTTCATTTGCATCTGGTATTTCTCATCCAAAAACCATACGAATTTTGGAAGTAGAGGACCTCTTCAGTTCCTACTCTATTAAGTAGCACAATGCCTCTAATTATGTTCCCAAGTATTATACTGTGTTGTAGCCATCTGAGTTATTTTACATTGTGCGAGCAAACATTCAGGATTTGGAAAGGTAAGTGTGACTTCTTTTAGTGGACCTGTGGAATAGAGAGACCAATGCAAGAAAGTTTATTTTCTAGCTAGCGCCCTGTTTTGAATGAGTTCTTAAAGTGAAATTGCTTTTGGGCTGGGCTAAGCTGGTGGGCAGTACAACTGTTCTTTATTGCTTTCACAGTATTTAACCCAATTTTCGATCCCAAGTTTCTCCTTCACTTGAGAAGCTGATACAAGCTGTCCAAAATCTTGGACATCTGCTACGATTCAACCTCATTAGAACTACAGTAGTGAATAATTCTCATTAAAAATATCAGTTATAGCTGTTTGTCATAAAAAATCTGTTTTGTTTCTTGTGATCAATATTTGCCACTTGAGGGGAAAAAAATACTTTTAAGAGGAGTTTACATATATGCTCCATTGTTTACTGGATATGAGTAGAAGCAAAAATGTCGTAGCACAAAGGTCCTAATTTTCAAGGCAGTAAATATATTATCTTAGGCTGCGTAAGCTTCTAACATGGAAACATACCTACTGATAAAAGATTCTGGACATGACGGCAATTCGAATGTCTATTATTTATGCAGCAAATCTACTCAGAAATACAGTTTGTTTACAAAGAAGTAATTAATAATAATAAAAATTAATAATGCACACAACGTAGGCATTAAGCAGGAGGAACTGGAAGCCACTGTGCATTGAGGTAACTATGATATAGTTGCTTCACATGTCTGGTTTTGCTGAATAGTTTTTATTTACTTGTATTGCAGAATTGCCTCAGAAGATGATGTTGGCAAAAATCGAGAAAGGTAATTATGTTTACATGGTAATCTAAGACTCTTATACAATGATAAGAGATTTAGCTTCTTTTGATAAATTCTTTATGTATTGTTCCAAGCTATCTCCTAATAAAGACAAGAATGTCAGACTAAAGTGAGTTCTAATTCCCAGACTTCTTCTGTAATCATCAAAGACTTTGAGGACAATTGTGGCCACTGAAGATAGTAGCTGCAATCTCTTCTTCCCAAAATAAACGCATCGTGACACTTTTTTTCTCTTTCTTCAATAAAGAGAAAAGAAGGACACTCTAGAGATTCCAGCATTATACAATTAGCCATTATGTGGAATTCTTATTGTGTGTTTTGAGAATAATCTAAATGGTTCCTCCACTCCACCTGTTGTTTTCCTCCTGTTCTAGTTTAAAACCATTACCCTTCATCCTATCACTACATGCCCTAGTGGACAGTTCTCCCCCAGCTTTCTTATAGGCACCTTTCAGGTATTGGAAGGTCGCTATAAGGTCCCCTCGGAGCCTTCTCTTCTCCAGGCTGAACAACCCCAACTCTCTCAGCCTGTCTTTGTAGGAGAGGTGCTCCAGCCCTTTGATCAGATTTGTGTCCTCCTCTGGACCTGCTCCAGCAGTTCCATGTGCTTTTTGTGCTGGGGACTCCAAAGCTGGACACAGTATTCTTCATGACCCTTCTCTTCAAAAGTGGCTGTAGAAGTTAGCTATGAGCTCAACTTATTTTGACCAAATTCCCCTTTTTTTGCAAGAACTATTTTAATATAAGGATTTTCTAAATTAAAACCAGCTGTCTTTAAGAATTAGTCATAATCCTGAAGTCTTACTTTACATACCCTTATTATTACCCACCTTCCTTTCTCAGTTATTATCTAATAATCTTTTTCTGTTATTTCACAGTATTTTGCAGTGTTTCATGAACATTGTAGCTCCTATTGTCTGTAAGCTCCTACTAGATGCTATTTGGAACCGATAACCACTCTGGCAGATTCTTGCCTGTTACCTATCTATATAAGTCTCGCTTCCATTCTCAGCTGAAAGCATAACGTATGCCTTGCCCATAGCTTTCGTATTCGTTGGTCTATGTGAGCTTAGTTTTGTAAATCCTGAACGTCAATAGGTGCTGCATTTGAATAGTAAGAAACATGAAACATCTGAACAGCAGAATACATATACTTATTGGCAGAGAATGCAATTTGTAGTGCAAAACCAAAATTAGCTATCCATTATTGCTTAAAATAGTTAATTTTGTTACTTGATGCAAGAACATTTTAGATAATATTATAATATAAATACAACATTATAATATTCTATTTAACGTTATTGTATTATATTTTAACGAGGCACTGATGAGGATGCACCTCAAATACTGTGTTCAGTTTGGGGCTCCTCACTACAAGAAGGGCATTGAGGTGCTGCAGGGTGTCCAGAGAAGGGCAATGGAGCTGGTGAGGGATCTGGAGTCTTACGGGGAGTGGCTGAGGGAACTGGGGTTGTTCAGCCTGGAGAACAGGAAGATGAGGGGGGACCTTCTTGCCTTCACTGTTTTAGTCTCAGTATTCCATTACGTTTCACAGTAAGAAGGCCTTTATATGTCACATCTGATATGATTGTCTTATATCATAGCTAAATACACTTTTCTCTGCAAGTCAGCTCAATCAAGAATTGTATTTCAAAAGTAGCTACTAGCAAGGATTTGAGAATACCTCAATTACAGTTAATTAGTTTTTCCATGATCTTCTTTTAAGATTATAAGTTTGAAAAATAAATTGAATATTGTGAGAAATTTACATTTGGAGATTATTGTATGACTGGTTTTTTCCTTTGCCAGAAGCCATGATATCATGCTTTGATATTCAGTCAAATTATATAGCATTCATTTGTTATCTTCTTGTTGGTTGATATTGTACTTACTGATCGCAAAATAGGAACGGGGATCGAAAAATAACTGTTAGACTGGCTGCTCTTTCTCTAAGTTTCCTGTATCCTTTTATATCAGTAGACTAACCCAGACAAAGTGCAGTTAGATTTTTTTTTCTGTTCTTTTTTTTAAAAAATCATTTCCTTTTCTATTTTAACATTGCTTTCTGCATAATTCACACTAACATTGACTAAAACAGCTACATAAACTAAGAGAATGTGTACTTAGATTCAAATGATCCATCTGAGATTCAAGTTTTGTTTTAATTCACAGTAAAAACTAATTTTTATCTTAGAGCTTCAGTGTAGGACACTTAAAGGAATCATTAATCCTGGTTTTCCAAGATAAAACTTACTGGCCACTTGAAAAGAGAAAAAAAGCAATAAAAATGTCCCTATGATTCTCCAGCATAATATTGCAGTGCTATATACAGAACAACAGCAGTACAATAAAGAAGCAGTTATTTTACAGTTGGTCTTTAGTCCAGAGTTACAGGTTTATTTTATAAATTTCCTCCAGTTCTGTGGTGGTCTTGGAATATGTGTTGATTTTTCTTCTTCCCCCACCTTGTTCATCATCTACCATTGTTTGTAGAAAAGCCCAGCTTCTGCTTTCAGAAGAGAGACCCTGGAATCTGCCGAGGCTATTTTTCCAGGTATTTCTATAACAAAGAAACAGAGTTATGTGAAGTATTCAAGTATGGTGGGTGCCTCGGAAACCAGAACAACTTCAGGAATTTGGAAGAATGCCAGAGTACCTGCCAAGGCAACTGTAAGCTGCTGTTCTCATTATTTTTAGTTCTGTTCTTGTATAAACAATGTTGTGTTTTAAAGGTATCTCGCATGGAAGAAAAGGCAACTTACGGTACTGAGGTGGCAGTAATTTATATCTGAAATTAACATCAATTATATGTACTTTTCAACAAAAATACAAAAATGAAAAATGTAAACTAAGAAAAGCCTGGTAGATACTATTAATTTTAATGAGTATTATAGGCCTCCTCCTTTTTTCACTTTTCTCATGACAGTTAATTTCCTGCATATATGTTAATTCTACGACCCCCTGCAAAATATATATTAAATGTCTGTGTAAGAAAGAGCACAATATTAATGTCTAGAAATCTGCATACTAAGTTGAAACAAATAGTGCGTCATCTCGAATTTGAAACAGAATGTTAGAAGCAATACAGGCAGATGAAGTAATTAAGTTAACATCAATTTCAACTCAAGAGGGGATTAGGTCCACAATGAGTACTGTTTCCTGGCTGTACCTTGGCATTTCTCCATTAAACTTGCCGTTAGGGGAAAAAAACTATAAGCACATTTTCTGGAACAGAAATTTGGGGCAATTTGGTTTGAAATACATTGAAAAAATACTGGTGCCTACATTGATACACAGACTTTACAGTAATAGAGGTTATAATGACAGGGAATGAAGAAATGGACCTATTCTGGTTACAGCTAAATAAGTCTTTTTCTGTAATCTAAAATCTGCCAGCTGGTTGGCTTTATAATATCATAAAACATTAATACATAATTTTTTAACCCATACATCTGAACATACTCTTTTTCTAACCAAGTATTGTAATGAAAAGCGGTGCCAATATAGGAATTTCTGTTTTTGCTCTTTCCTTGTTGTGCATTGCTGGCTCTCCACCAAAGAATCATGGGAGACTGTCCCTCACTTCTAACTATTTAGCTGTGCATCTTAGGCTACAAAACAGCCATTTAAAATGACCGTAGACCATTCATTCACTTCCTCACTCTACTAATTCCTATGAATTGTTCTGTATCAGTATATAGTAACTTCCTAACTCCTTTCCCCTTCACAAAGTACTATTTCATTCATAGGACAAATATGTTTTCTCACCCTGAGCCTCCAAACCCTTCTGTCTTGCTTGTCACTAGTGGACCTTTTTCCCTGACTGTTTCAGTCTGTCATTCTGGCAAGGGGAACTTGAGCTTATTCACATTTAGAATAGGAAAGACCAAGTATGATTCTTTTACAGATATTTCTTTTTAATATATATACAAACCCATGTTCTTTCCCCCTATATTTGCTGAAGTGTTTCTTCCTTAGCTTCAACTTCACTTTTACTTTCTAGGCTAAAAGTTCCAGAATGCCTTTTTTTTCCCTGACTTTAATCTGAAATAACACCTCTGTGTAAATTTGTATGAATAGCCAAGAACAAAGAGGGGATTAGAGGCCATTGCCATGGTTTATATAGATGAAAGTGTTAACCTTAGTGTCATTGATACCAATTGGTTTTTGTGGGGTTTTTTCCTCATTGCTTTCCTTTCATTTTTCTTTTAGCAAATTTATTGCAAACTGTTCCAGCCGAAGAGCAGCCTAACACTGTGAACAGTAGTTCCGCAGTGAATGAACCCAACTGGTTTCCTGGGATTTTTTGTAAGAATTTGCTTTAACTGTTTATATTTATCCTTTTTTAATACAGATGCTCCTTGGCTTGTCCACTCATTTTCCTGTTTAATTGAAGATATGTGTGTTAGTTGAGATACATAAGTACATCAAAACTAGCTTCATAGCCGTTTTGTTGTCAGTAATACATATTTTGAAAAAGGCTTACAGTTGCAAAGGTTAGAATGCTAGTATCAAAATCACATTATGTTTGATTTAAATCTTTCATCAGTAAAATGAAAGAAGAAAAAGGAATCCATCCCAAAGTTGCCTCAACACACCAGTTTCCAATCCCTTTCAGACTTAGGAAATGCTGCCTTTTAGTGCTGTTAACACTGGCATAGAGCAAGGCAAATGAGTACCAGTCATAGCCTATTTTCAGAGCTTTGTTGTGTCTACATAACCTGTCACTTACTGTTTCATCTCCCCCTTTTTTTTCTAGTAAATTTGTTGCCAACTGCTCCAAATAAGAAGTCCAACACTCTGAACAGTAGTTCCCCGAAGGAGGAGCGCAACCAGTTTCCTATTTTTTTTGGTAAGAGCTCACTTTTGCAGTTCTTAGCTCTCAGTCTTTTATATGCACTCTGGATTGCTTCTCCATTTCCACTCATTTTCCAATAGATGTGAGGCTAAAGATTGGGCTTCCATCTATGTCAAATGTTTTGATAAGCAGAGGAAGTCAAAGCAAAGGAATATATTGCAGCTTACAGACCTTCCGTAAATATTAGGAAGTGGAAAACTGATCACATCTTGTCCTCTTCTCAAAGTGTGTTCCTCCTGAAGGTCTGATAAACAAAAAAAATTAAAGACCAAGAGCAAAAGCAGTGATATAGAGTCCTTTAAGTCAAAATTGGTATTTTTGTGGGGATCTAATTGGCAGGTGATTGAAAGCTCCTTTTACCTGTTAAAAAAGGACCGCAGGATTTTGGAATACAGCACAATATATTATCATCATAAATTTTTATTTTCGCTAAGGCCATATTAAACTCAGTTTCTGGTTTGAGTATAATACTGAGTATGAATTAATTTTGTGTCTGCTTCAAGGTATTTGTGCACTATGTATTATAATGCAGACAAGTATCTGGACCTTTACTGTAGTGGGCTAAAATATAACAGTTTCTGCAACTGGATGCTGTCTACTATAGATTGCTGGTATTTGCTCACACTGTAAAGGGTGACTGAATTTGAGGCATGTCATTTTTATGATCCACAGTTATGCAAGACGAAACAAGAAACAGCTGGAAAAAGCCTGAGCATTCTCACCAAGTATTTCTGTTGGGTTTTGGTGTTTTTTTGTATTTACAATTGCCTGTGCTTGTGGGGATTGAATGATGGCTTAGAGATACAACATGTTTTTTGGGTTTTATATGATCTTGATGGCGTTTTGGATTTTGTATGGTAATGGGCGTGTAGGATAACATTCCTGTGTTCTTTGCTTAGAATGGTATGTCTAATAAAGCTTGACTGTGTGTTGTATTCTGCTGTTTTGCCTGCACTGTGATACACGTGTACTGTTGGGTTGAAGTAAGTTTCTGTCATGGTTCAACTGTTTCTTTACTACATACAAAGCATCAATACATTCTGTTATTAAAGTTACTGAACATAAAACAGTAAAGCTTTTGGCAGCCTATTTTACTGAAAAGTATTTGAATTATTTAAGGCCTGGAAATAAGTCTAGGGTGTTCCCTGAAGATTTTTACTCATAGTATGAATCCGCCAAACCCTAGAACAACTAATCTATGCAAGTAAATGCATGTGATTCACTATGTTTTCTCAGAGGAAACTGAAAGGTTCTTGGTTGTGTCAGTAATAGTGAATTTTCTGGTAGAGCAGATTTTGGAAGGGAGAGGTGAGTGAAAGGGAAACTTGAAGGTTGGTGGAAGAAAGGGTTGGGGAACAGAAGTGGATAGAGTCACTGTAGCTGGATGGGTCAGGTAAGAAAAGTGACCTTGGAAGGACCAGTGCATTTCAGTGGAAAGTCTGAAGACCCCACAGGTTCTTCTTTATCTGGCTTGCACTAGCCTGCCCTGTGCAGCCACCTGCTACCATTCTGTTTTTCAGCCTGTACCTTTCAGGCTGTTGGGATGGGCTAAAGTCCTGTACTTTTGTGCAGTTTCAGTACAGGGGGAGGAACGAATAGGGCCAAAACTGACTGCTGACTTCTGCACATTCATTCAGCTCTACTGTAACCCAAATTATTACCTAAATTTTTCACGTTTTTTGTCTGAATCACTTTTACCTGGCTTTGTAACATCAAGAAGGCCATCTGACTAGCTTCACATTTCCATTTGTGTTCAGATCTCAACTTTCTCAATTCTGCTACTTCGTGAAGGAAAAGTGCTCTCCTTTTGATCCCTCATAACTGATGATATAGTGGCTCCCGTTCTGTTTCTTGCATCCTGTGGAGCCATTTTGTCAGTTCTGATTTTGTATATAAGTCACTCCAGGGTGATCTGATAGAGTTTATCCAGGTTTGGGAATTCTGGCACGGATTTGCTTTTTGAATTTGTTCCAATGCCCAGGAATGCACTTCAGGTACCTCAGGTTCATCTTCCAGTGTTTCATGTTCTCACTTGCAGCCTCCTCCTTAGAATGGTAAAAAAACTAAGAGCAGCACTAAAGCACCTGCATCTCAGACGCTTTATGCACTTATTCTTCATGTTCAATCCTTTGTTATTCTGTGAGTTACAAGTGATTTCTTGATAATTGCTCGGTGTTTTCTGGTAGAATAACTTCTAATAACTTTTTAATTTATTTCACTTTTTACAAATACTTCACTTGAAACAACTCTAATTGAATTTGAGTACTATCTCCTATCACAGAAATGGCAATGTTATCACTAAATATATAGGAAACAAACCTTGATTTCAGGTAAGCTTTTGCTCCTTTTGGAATTCAAAGAGAGAATACCATTTGTTGTGGTGTTTTTGTAATCATAAAAAGACAGATGTGTATGGAAAGTATCCTGGATTTTCAGGAAGGCAGAATTAAATCTCCCAGTAAATTTAATACAAACTTCATAGAACTTTGAAATTTCAATGTAATATCGATATGACAGAAAACTGGTAAACTGCAGTGTAGTCTCCAACCTTGTTTTTCTTGGTACTTCTAGAACCACCCGCTATCCCTTCTTTGTGCATGACTCCTATGGACAGAGGACTCTGTAGAGCCAAAGAGTTAAGATTTTTCTACAACTACTCAACTGGAAGATGTCACCCATTTACCTACAGTGGTTGTGGTGGGAATGAAAATAATTTCATCTCCAGAAAGTCATGTTTGAGGAGCTGCAAGAAAGGTATGGAAAGGGACACTGCCACAGATTATCATAAGAGGTAAATATTATGCAGGTTGAAACATTCTTGCAACTTTTAGTATTAAGTATTAGCCTGATAAAATGTAGTTGTTGAAAGTCTTGAAAAGTGAAAATGGAAATCAGGAGAGAGACAGAGCTACAGAGAAAAAGATGGACAGTAAAATACAGTGTGCGAGAACAGAGAGAAGGCTGCTTTGCATTGGTCAGGCATATGAACACTTTACGTAAGAAAATGTTCTTGGATGTGTTAGTCATACAGTATCTAATCTGACATTATTCGTTTTACATTTAGGATTCAATAAAAGAAAAGGTGAAAGAAGACTAATAAAAATCAAGAAGAAAGAAACAGTCAGTAAAGGCTCTGGGCAGGGAAATAATTCCTGAAAGAACACAACTTTTATTTTCATGGAAATGTGAAGTAAACTCCTATTCACCTGTGAATGAAAGCCTTTAGTGTACACCATTTAAATATATTTACTGTACTGGTTATTTTGATTACCGATTACTAAGCTGCTTATATTTTTGTTTTGTACTTGTCATTCATGTTAATAAACGTTACCTTTTACTTTGATAAGGCTTTCAAATTGTAATTTGATTGTATATAATTGTCAGAGCTGAAACAGGACAGAACAGACTGTGGGTGTATAACTCATAATGATTAAAAAGTAGACAGTTCAAATTTACTTTATTATCCCATTATTCTTTTTTGAAATCTGTTTTTGTGCTAAAGAAAGCATAATGCTTGTCAATGAGTAATCACTTGTCAAGCATGATTGTTTCAATCATAGATTAAAAGATAGGTTTGTTGCTATAAGAGGAAATTGACACTGGATTTGTTTTAATCAGATTTATTTTAGGCTATGCAAGCTACTCCTTCAAAGTGCATAGAATTACACTATTGGAAAACAAATGTGGGATCAGAATTAGCCCACAAAAACCATAAAGAGATTGTTAAAGTTGTAAATGTGTGAAGCAATATGACGGGTATTTGCAAAGATTTAATAATATATTTGCCAGGATCATTTTATCCTGGGATTTTTATCCTTGTTACTGATCTAGACTCATGGCTAGCAAGTTAATAATTTCCAGAAATACGTATTAAGTTTTTACAAAAACCAGAAAAAATTCCTTCTGTAGAAATATATGCAGTTGCTTTAGGGACAACACTATGCTTATTCTCCAGTTGACCTTTGAGGGTTTTTTGGTTTGGTTTTGGTGTGTTTTTTTAAGACTGACATGATACAGTGGTACAGTTACTGCTCTTCTCCAAGGCACCTTCCTCTGATCTTGGGTAAATATTTTATAATGAAGTATTTTTAAAGGAAAGGAAAACAACCAACAGATAGTTGGTTTCCTATTGTTTTTAGTAGCACCTTGCTGCCTATGAAACAAAAGATGGGATATTTTTGAAACTCTTCTGTATCTTCTTTGATGTTGTAAATATTTTGTTAATGTATAACATGTCTTCTCTTTATGCTTAAAACTACTAAGGACAGTTACACTCCTGTTTGTGAGAGGTTGTGGGGAAATAAGTACCTGAAATAGATGAGAGGAGCTCAGACACTACAGCAAGGAGCAAGGCCAGCAATGACATAATAATAATAATCTGTTGGACTAAGCTGCTTTTTCCTGTGCACTATGAATTGCACGTGTGATTTCAGAAAACCTATGTTTTATATGCCTGATAAACTTTTCACTAACTCCATAAAGAGGCTAAGCTTTACTGCTGAAAATGAAAGCATTTATGCATTCTAAACATCTGAGTGAGGGAGTAAGTAAAAGTACTTTTATACAGAAATTGTATCCAAAACTCTTTTTTGGTGCCTAAGTCCTTTCATGACTCTCTTAAGCTAGGATTTATTAAGTCTGATTCCAAAAATGCTCATGAAACTGAAATGTACACCAGAAAATACTTATGTAGAGTCTTGTCATATGAAATGTGCGAGCACCACAGACTTAGAATGCAGTAACGATATAAATCAGACAAGTGCAGTTCTGACAGGAAACCTGTAAACTCCATAGACAGCTGAAAACTGGTAACGTCATTTCTCTACACAGAATTAATGTGCGTTGTTATCTCCCAGTTTCAGTTCTGGCTTGATATCTTCCTGTTCTAGTTCATCCTTGTTATCGACCTTACTTTCCAGGCACACACTAGGAGTCAAGTCTGCAGGTGTGAGTTGCCCTGCACAGGAGCAGAGCAGTACGCTAAGTACTTGGACCAACTGGGATTTGTCATGGCAGACAAGCGGAGAGCCCATGGCTAAAACTGTTCCCAGGCCTTTCCACTTGTAGCATAGCAACTGCCTTAGCACAGCAGCCTATGTGGCCTCTGAAAGCATGGGTTGCTTTGGGCACACACATGTGGGAGAGGCAGGACTTACCAGCGGGCCGAGCACCCTGCTAACGCCAGTTACCCTGCTTTTACACTGATGCTGGCTTGTGTCTGCCTGGCTAAGAATGCAGGTGAGTGCACAAACATCCGCACCTTTTCTTGTATCAGTTTTATGGTGAGGGCAGTAAAAATATCTAATCTTCCATTCTTAGTACTAATAATTTCCCGTGGGCTGCCAGTATTAAAACTGAAGTAATTGCTAGATTGTATGGTGTACCTTGGAGTGAAGACAGAGCTGAGGTATGTGCAACTTAGCTTCTCCAGCAGCCCAGTGTAAGGATGTTCTGAGTGTATGATTTCAGATTACAGCAAAAAGAAAGGGTCAAGTGCTGGGTGAGTAACACATTTGCAACAGCCACCTTCTGTCACTGATGGCTAACAGATAGGCGGTACTATCCTATACACCATGTTACAATCCTTTTACAAAGAAATGTGGCATTCCCTAGCATGATTCTGAGGTACTTGAACATGATATGCATTAAACTAAAACATCTTCTAGAGCTTTCACATAAAAGAGAGAGAAACTCGCTCTTTAGCAGCAGAAGCGCAACATTTAGATAACTCCAGTGTTCATATGAATCTGTGTTATTGGTCCCAGTGTTTCTTTAAGGGGGTTTTTTCTTCGGCATCAAGCCCAAATCAAGGTGGTGGGGACAGAGCTGTGACTGAGGCAGTGTCCTCTACCCAGCTGTGACTGCAGCTCTAAACCTGGTGGTATTTCCAGTTGTGATGGGACTCTGATCTGAGCCCTGTAGGGGTTGGGAGGAAGGGGAAGAGGTTTGCCTGTGGTGTTTCTTAAAGCCATCTCACCAAGAACACTAACAAGGATTTGTAAACTCTAAGTTTTATGAGATCATAAACTAAAATTATGAACTTTCTAAAACCAGATATTCTGCATGAGGCAATATAGAAGATAGATATGAAAGAATAGATGCATTTGTATACAGATTGCCTTGTGAGTCCTGTGTCGTTTCATGGCAGTGTCTCTCCTTCAGGCTTCCTCTTGGTCCAGCGACTTGTCCTTGGCTGCCTGGATCCAACACCTTCAAAATCCACCCTGGAAGCTTAGGAAAACTCATCCTTCCTGTCCCTGCAGAAACCTGGCTGTGAGGCTGCTCCCCATTCTTCTAAGTCTCCTGCTTGCTGAGCTCTCTTGCAAACTACCAGGGTGTCCTCAGTGAATGTGCTCAGTTCCTCCCCAGGACTGCTGTAGCTAGAAGAGGTCTAACACACTCTCCCAGCCCCTGATTGCACTATACTAGAGACATTTGGTGGTAACAGTGATTAAACAAGTGATTCATTGAGGGAACTCTTATGTACTTGTTGAGACAGAAAGAGACTTTATAGTTACAGCATCTCAACAGTACCTCTGCTTCAACTGACTAAGAAAACATTACAAAATGATTCATCTGTTATGCTCATGATATGTGCAATGAGACTGAAGACTGGGAAGTTGTAGACTATAAAAAACTGATCTGATTATAATCAGAGATTTGATCTGAGAGTGCATGCTCTTCTTGGTGTGTGTATCCAGTTTGGCCACCATACCAGTTACCCAGCTGTCTTCCTGTCTTGTTTTTGTGTAGCTCTACAGTGCATTGAATTACTTTTTCCCATAAAAAGTCCAAACTGTAGTGTGATCTGATCTTCATCAACTCCACAAGAAGTTTATTTTGTGCCCTTTTCCTTCATTCACTTCTTTTTGTACCTGTGTCTTCAATACCTGCAGAACAACCAAATGCAAGAATAACAAAAAAAATCCATGCACTTCTCAAAAATAATTAAAGGGTGAATGTAGAAGGTGGAATAATTGAGCCATAACACAGGAAGAAGATAAGGTGTCCCTGTCCATAGCAGGGGGTTGAAACTAGATGATCTTTAAGGTCGTCCCTTCCAACTCTAATCATTCTGTGAGTCTATGAATCAGATGGCAGAATAGCGAAGAGGTCAGAAAATGAAGGTATGCTAAGGCGTTGCAGTGACTGTACATTTCCAATTACCTGGAGTGCATTCATCCAGTCATTTCATTCCAGAATCTGCCCTGGTTGGTTTGGAGGGAATATGTATGCACGGTACTGTTAAATTTCTCCTACTTTGTATGATGGGAGCTAACAATCCAAAGCAATTTTGCAGGGGTTTGATGAATTCCCACATATCACCTGACCTGCAGTAACTCAGTATGTGCCCTTAGTCCACACAGACAATGAAGCACAATGTCTGAGAAATAATTTAAAGTCTTTTTAGTCACTCTTTTTCCCGTCACATTTTTACTAGGATGCCCTTTTCCTCCTTTTTATTTTCTGTCCCCTGCTGTTTCTTTCCCATTCATTTGAGTAAGCCTTTCTCCCTGCATCTCTAATCTACTGTTTCAAAACTGATACATTTATTTACATTTTGAGAAAGCCTTTCCTCTTTCTGGATTTTTCTTTCAAACATATTAAAGTGGACATAATCCTTATGTTTTAGTTTTGGTAGCTTTCAGTGCTGTTCTCTTGTACCAGGTGCATGTAAAGTGACATATGCGTTTATGGTTATAACATGTTTAAACATAAACTCCTAATATTTTATTCGTAGGCAATACATTGCCAACATGAGGTGTTTATGCTGTAATCTCTCGAGAACCTGTAGCAATGCCACATTGCAAGTCACTTGTCAAGGATTTTTTCAACGTGACTGTTTTGTCCCTGACCACGCGTGACAGAGTCAGCCCGACTGGAGAGGAGCCCGACAGACGGATCAGGTA
>NW_010160041.1:0-13895 GCF_000695765.1 Mesitornis unicolor
TTAATGATAGGAAATAAACTGTAAAAAGGTTTTATAAACAAAATTCTCTTTACCTTTTTTATAGTTAAAATGTTTCTTTAAATGGAATATTCCATTCACCAAAGCCCTCAGTTATTAAGTCTCTTGCCTTCCTGTAAACGAGTTCATTTCAAGTAAACCAGCAAATTTATTGCTTGGTTACAAATCAGTGACTGCCTTCTATGGTTGTTAACAGCACGTTTCCTGGTCTCTCTGACAAGACATCATTCCCCATAAAGTCTTTACCTGGCGAACTTAAAAGTTTTATTTATGGCATTGCAACTGAGAAATTTTGGTCCTGCTTCTCTTTTTTTTTTTGCTGGACTTGTACACACATTCTCTGTATTGTGTCTTAGCCCATGTGTTTGAACTAACATAAGCCCATGTGTTTGAACTAACATACAATCCTATTCTGCAACTGCTTCTGCTGTGAGTCCCATCTGAGTTACTGGGATGTGTTGGTGTGAGCAAGGATTGCCCTCCTGCTGGAGAATTTCAGGAACGAGTGAATCATCACTAACCAAACGGAATAAAATACAAGAAAAATTATTAGCATGAGAGATCTTTGCCATGAGTGTGAACTGCTCCCATGAAAAGGAATTTGAATTGGATGAGGAAAAGTAAGAATACCCAGCATGCCAAAATGCCAATTTTTAGGTGTCAACTCAAGTCATATTCTCTTATAAATATCCCAACTATTCATTTCTCTTGGCCTTAGAAATGTCCCAGCTTTTCACTTTCCTTGGCTTTCGGTTTCAGTGCAACGTAGCCAGAGTACTCAGAACATAACACAAGAAAGCTGTTATATACTCTTCAGCACGTTCTCTTGAGTCCTTCAAACTAATACAAATGTGCAGTGTTGTAGAGAGGTGGCTTTCTTCTAGTTTTGTGGCAAGGATGTAGATGGTTGACATTGTTCAGGTAATAGCGTGGTCACAATCTTGTTACCCATGTTGCCAAGAGTCCCTTTTAAATCTCTGATAAGTATCTGCAAAAGTTTTGAGCATGAATACATGCTGATGATAAGAAGGGAAGAATAAAACTCCTTCCTGGCAACCAAACAAAACCATGCAAAACAGACCCTGGGTAAAAAATCAGCCGAAAGCAAGTGAAACAATAATGACTGTGCTTCAGTACTAACACAGAGTCTTAGAGAAAAACAGAGAGGGAAGGACCAAAACGCCAAATATTATGCTATAAATGAGCACCTTCACATAAAACAGTGTCATCCTCTGACCTCTGTCCATAGTTCTACCTACAGGCTATTGAAGATGTTCAGGAATATTTGGCTTATTTGAGAGACACATATATTTAAAAATTTTGCAGCCTCTAGGTAGAATCATTTCCCTGAGCATCAAGTTCCCACCTACTAAAAGGCAATGGTCAAATTTCCTCCCATTTAAGATCCTTTTGGTAAGTTTTATGTATCTTATTGTTTCTGGGCCAGCCAAAAAAAACAGGAAATACTGAAATCCTGAAACACGACTGAAATAAAGTTCCGATGAGGCTTCTCTTCCACTTTTAAAACATAATTTTTTTGGATAAACTTTGGATAAGGTTCTGTATTCCAAAAAGTTAAACTGAACTCACATTTGAGGATTTGCTCATCATAAAAGTAGCTTATTTACTGTGGTTTCTTCCAGAAAGGAAGGGGAAAAAAATCTACCCAAAGATTATACCTGTGATTTTACTTGAGTGATATCCTGGATGAGATTCAAGGTTTGCCTTGTGCTGCAATCCTCCACAGAGTAAGAGCTCTGATGCTCGCATGGGAACATCTGCTCTCTAAAGCCATTTGAAAAATAAATAACTAATAACTTGGCACAGTTTCATTCCCAATGTGGAGGAGACCACCCTTGTAGATCAGGAAGGGGGACTTTGAAGCAAAAAACCTTGGACTGTTTAAACCAAAGGTCCTTCTAATCCATTATCCTGATTCTTGAAAGCTGCCAGTATCAAATGCACCAGAGGAAGGTGTAAAATTTTTATCATTAAGAACTTTACATTAGCATGCGTAGAAGGGAAACATCATTCCTAGCCCCAGGCAGTTAATGGGTGGTTTCTGCCTTTGTGCCTGTGTGGCTTATTTTGCACTAATATAACTGCAAATATTCTTGTTATTCATACAGATATGTTGGGTTTTTAATCCCATTTCTCAAACTGTTGAGAGTTCTGGAGGTTGATTATACACAATATACAGTATAAATTTTCTTTTACCAATTTCAGGCCTGTTACTGTTTAATTTCATTGACAGGCTTTATTTCTCACAGACTTTGAGAAGAAGTGAATAGTATATATTTCATCATAAAACTGCATGTTAGTAAAAAATGTTCTACTTTACTTTTAACTGCTTGTGTCTGTAGTGGGTTCATGCAGTACATCAAAGATAGAATAATCTCCTCTGCTTGCTGAAAAGATCAGCTGTAATGTTGAATTCTGTTCAGGTACAGGATGCTACCCATGGTTATGGCCGCCTCCAAGTCTCTCTGTCTAGCTCTTGTGTAGACATGTCATATATATGCATGTGCACACACACACAGAGATCTACATATCTTGCAAAGGATAATTGTTATTCTGTGCTTGTCTGGTTCTTAATGATTTGCTTATCCATCTGCTACTGGCCACAGTTGGAATCGGGCAACTGAGTTGGACAGATCTTTTACAACTTCTTGTCCTGTCAATGATCATTGATCATTACCTGTTCACCTTGATATATGTAGAGCTAGATGTGCACATTTGGTGGTGTGCCTTTGGAAGCAAGGGAATTTCAAGACATCTGCTGACTTTTCTGGATTTTTTCATCTCTGCTGAATGCACCAGTCTCTGGATGCTGGAAGCATGCATCGCAAAGCATGCTTCAAATCTTAGCAACAGCTGTAATAAGGTAACTTGTAACTTAGAAATTGTTTTTAGTCACTGAGATTACATAGTCATTCAGTAACTTTTAGGAGATACAGTCTTGACACTCCCTTTGTGAGATGATTTCCTCTCTTTAAATTTTGCTGACACAAAAGAAAACAAGGGAGAGGCTGGGAAGCTGCACTGTCAGCAGCTGCAATGAATAATTTTTGACCAATGCCTTTTTATATATGCGAAGGAAACAAAACCCAGAGTTTTCAGTTTCATGCAAGGCAGATTTTTTCCAGTTTTCTTCCTGGAGTTGCTGCTGCTGCTGCCTTCTTGAAATCAACAATATCTAATAGAAATTTTAGGGAAGGATCTGCCTATGATAAAGAGACAGTAATTCAAGATATGGCAAAAACAATCTCATCTTGCTTTACCAGATGTCCAGGAGCAGTGGCTACCTACTGTTAAGACATTCCTTGCTGGTGAGACTTGAGTACTTTAATGATGGACTGTGGAGCCCAAGCAAATTAATCTGTTCTGATTTCTGGAAATTCAGCTGCAGTGTCTCTGCTCTAGGATTTTGAAGTCAGAAGTAAAGGACCACCCAGCTGGTTGTGGATGTAATCCAGTGGGTTTAATTATATGCAGTAGCTCAGCCTTGATGCTAAAGAAGTGAGAACAGTGGCCAAAGCTGAATTCAGTGACATGTGGAAGACCACTGTCTTTCTTATGTGAGATTCAGCTACAAAGATATTGACAAACACTGCTCTGGACAAAAGCATTTCTCCAATTAAAGACAGAAGTTTCAGTGTCTGTAAAGGAGATCAGGAGCAGGGAGAAGACCAGAACATTGTCAAATGTTAAAATTTGAAGAATTTTCACAGAAGTGGAGCATCCATAGGCAATAAAATGGCAAGCGACCACACTGTCGTGTTTTTCTTCTTGGAAATTCTTCTTTTTAATTAAGTACAGAAAAAAGACAGAAGGAGTTATTTTGCATTCATTTTTTTCATTAATATAGCAATAAAAAGCTCCCACTTTTTTCAGAAGGAAGCATCCTCTATTGTACACAGAAGGAACTGAGAAGACTATTATTTATATAGCACCAAATCCTTCCATAGGATTTAATTCCTTGCTTTCAATAGAAGACTTTATAGTTTTCTTGGTTTATTCCAGAATATTAAAATGGTCAAATATAATAAATTATTTTCTTGGAACATCTTACCTAATATCTCCATTGAAGACTGCTGACCAGAGCTTGAAATAGACCTTAAATCAGTATTATTCACTAAATTGAAAGAAATTAAGCCATTCATGGTCATAGACAGGAAGATTGCCCAACACTGAGTAGAAGCTGTATCTTCCATCACTGAACAATCAAGAAACCTTATGTTCCTCATGCCTAGCATCAGCCTTCCCTGTAATGCGAGAAGATAATATCTTCTCCTTCTTAAACATGAGGGAGTGGGAAGCTGTGGCTGAACAGATATGACGCAGAGAGCTTTTGAGCACTACATCAACATCTTTATCACAAGACCATCCACTTCAAAACAGACACAATACATTATGGCAGTAATATGAAAACATCAGCTCCAGTTATTTCCTGTTCAGACTTTCCTCTAACAATGAACTAACCTTCCTTTAAGAGAAATGAAGACAGACAATCACGAAAAAAATCTTATTTGAATGCTTCTATATTTCCTTATTTAAATCAGAAAATTCTGGTTATCCATCCAAACGTGGGGTACTACACTTGGAGAAGTAGATCAAAAGAACATTCTTTTGCTAACTTTGCCAACAGATTTGACAGGTTAAGACCTAACCATTGGAAGGCCCAGACTTTCAAATATATCTCCAGTTTTCAGAACAGAAAAAAGTTTCAGAACAAATGGCTATTTTAACAAATGATGTAGGTATTATTCATATTATCTAAGTTTATTAATAAGTCAAATAGTATTTCTGGAATATTTTCAAAAGGGGGAAATATTTACTAAATCACATTTGAAAGTGAGTGGATAATCTCTACTTTTCTGCAGGCCTTTGTAGTAAACTCTTCTCAGCTCTTACTAATTTTCTTCTGTTTCCATCTTTGGTAACTTTTTGTGGGTAAAAATGAGAAGCTGATTTTTGTTATTAACTGTTGCAATATTTCTTAACTATGTGGAAGACCTGGTTAAGTTTCTACTGAAATCACACATCTTTTGTAGGAAAGTTCTAGTCCACCATTTCTCTCTTCTGCAGAGAGGAAGAACTATTCTCCTCCAGTGGGCATTGACAACCTTCTGATGAGATAAAAAATACAACTGAATTACAGAAAGCAGGAACTGACATCTGTGGCATGATTCCACTTGACCCATTACAACCGCCAAAGAAATAGCCAAGGTAAGAAATCCTGCATGCAACTATTCCTGTGCGCAGTCCCCTTCCCAGGAGAGGGAAAATGTGCTAAGCCCACAGAGAGTTTCTTCAAACACAGAGGTCTGCAGATCAACTACATGCCTGCTGTGTTGCCTGTACTTAACATACTCTCTCCTGTCCTCATGCCAGTTCATCTGTCTACAATCTAGTACCAGATTTAACTCCTGAATGCTGTGCTCAAGACTTTTTTTATTAATGATGCATATAGACTAAAGCTCAACAGTTTCACTTGCTTATTTCTGGAATATTCATGCCAGAGTTGTTTTTTTCTTCTGTGAACTGGGGATTGATAATGCTGCTGTATGTCCCAGAGGATGAAATAACGTTTTGAAAGAGGTTTTTTTATAAACACTCCAATGCAAAGCATTGTGGTATTGCAGCACTCTGAAGGATCATTGCTTCTGCCTCTTCATTCCTGTCCAGGATGTGTTCATGTTGTGGTGGCTGCTATTTCTCAAAAAGTGTGCATGGTTTAGCTCCATGATTACATGCATACTTTCTTTCCTGTATTGTTTCTCCCAACAGACGATGAAATATTGTGCTTTAACAATGCAGATGATAAATCTCAAGCTATTTCGTATCAGTTATGACTTCATAACAACTGTTTAGGTCCTGCCCAATTCCCAAAACAGAGTGGAGTAACTGTAGTTTTTGAAGTACTTTAAGAAATAAGATTGCTTGGAAAACTACTATGTTAATTTCTATACCTTCAAAATAAAATAATATTCCATTTGCACATATGGCCTTCTTATAAAGAGGAAGTTTACTTTTCTGTCCAGTTTTCATTAAATATTAATATGAATTTTAAATGTTGACATTTCCAGATGGATATGGAAAAGGTTTTTACAATGTATATTTTTTTGCCCTTTCTTGCAGTGCTGTAGAAAAGCTTTAACACTGAAAAGTGGCTTGGGAAACGTTTGGGCTGTGACATCTAAATAATTAAAGATGCAGAACCGGTATTTCTGATACTTTACAAGAAACTGTAAACATTTCACTGTGAAGTGATTAATAAGTAAAGTAAGAAATGGCACGTATCTGAGGCATCTTTACCTCTTCTATTGATCAGTCATTCCTCTGCATATAATGTGTCCATGTGGAATAAGCCAATGTTGTCAATTTGCCTTATTAGGACTACTAGTTTTTCATACACATGTTTATAATTTTGAGAGATATACATCATCTTTTAGCAAAAAGCGTGACACTTCTTATGTTGCAAGTGTGTTACATTGGAAATGTAAAATAAAACCAAAGCCATGGAAAGAGTTATTAATTCAAAAGAAAACAATCTCAGAGCATTTTAATTTCCTGCTATAACCATATTTTTGTACCTCATCATCTGGGGCTTTGACACATGTGCATGCTCTGCACTGTGATGTCCCTGACACATGAGAAATTGTTCCATTTCTCACAAGGATAACCCATCAGAAAGTAGAAAATCCTCCTTCTTTTACCTGCCACAGCTCTCAGAACTGTGCACTGAAGTGCATTAAGCTAAAGGGATTTTTAAAAAACTTGTCTAATAAGTAAGTGTGAATGTCAGATGTATTTGTCATCTGACTTATCTAAGTTTTGTTTCCTTTTCCATAGATGATACTTCACTTTAATTGGAAAAACTTAAGGGAATACTTTGCAAAAAAAAAAAATCCTCCTTATTTTTACATGGAATGAAACACATTTTGTATACTATAAAGAGAACTGTTGAATTGTCAAAGAGAAAGAGTTGAGTAATGTCACTCAGGAATGTTAGAAGTGCTGCCATGAGAGCAGGGGAAAGACTCGACCTTTGTAATGAGACAGATATTGCAGGGGTGAGAAGGGGGAAGGTCATCTGAATTTGTGAGGCACAAAACCTTGGGAAATTCTATTAAGAAAATATAGTAATATAGGCTTTCTGTTGATTGCTGGGTCAGTTTTGCTCACCCTGAGTCAGTCAAAAAGCATTTGTGCCTATATCCATTTTTAAGTACACTTGCATATAGACAAGCCTGTATATAGAGATATACAAAGTAAGTGTTCGTATGCACAAGGGTCTGTATGCAAACCACAATGAAAAAGAACATCTTGCACAATTCCTGTTAACAAAAGCATAGCTGCTGATTTCAAATAGTCATAGGCAAGAATATCAGTATTAAACTTGCTCAGTGGCAGATGGAGACATACTGCGATGATTTGTGCTGCAAAGGGGCCTCCTCTTTTCTAAACTACCTATGCCAAGATCACTTCACTGAAGCTATTGGAAAGCCAGCAAAAATCTCTCAGATAGAGACATGTAACATACCAGATGTGGCTGAGAGGAATGAGTGCGGGGAAAGCAGCAGCAATAAAATTGCATAAAGTTTTATAGAGACCGACAAACCACAAAAAAGAAGTGGGCAGGGGGAAAAAGACTGCTCAAAGTTGTAATCTATACTTGCAGAAATGTAGAATCTAGTCTGCAGAGATCATCAGCCAGCATCTGAACCACCTAAGATGCCTGGCAGGATCCCCTGGGGAACTGCTGTGCTGTGTGCATCAGAAGCCAGCTGCTAGTCTTTCTTCATTGCTGTGTATTTTTTATTAAATAGTTTATAAAGCCAGAGAGCCAATTTCTTTCTTCCCTTGTGCAAAGGCAGAATGAAGAATTAGACATTCACATAAAATACAGAATTTATGTTACTCAGAATGAACTTACACAGGTGGCATTTTTCACTTACAAACTTCTTGTTTGGGAGATTTTTCTTTTTTTCTATTTTCTTATTCCTTTCAGAACAGAATGAAGAACTGATCCGTGTTCATGCCTAAGAAAGACCAAGGCTTCTTAAGAATGGAAACAGAAATTATTTGAGATTGTTAATAGTGAGCTGAGGGCAACTGTTAAATCATATTTCCCTAAGGAATACTGGCCATTAAAGGACTGACCGTTTGTTCTGTGTATCACAGTGCCTCATTTGCAGCTATGGCTGTAAGAAATGTTCTATTTCCAGATGTGTGAGACCCATGATATTCTGGTTAATAAATACAAAAAAACCCCAAAACAACCAGAAATTGAATTTAACCCTCTGAGACGTAGATATCTATTCCTGGTCTAACTAATTATACTTCTAAAGATTGTCTGGCTTGTAGTTCAAACAGGTTTCAGTAATGTCTAGAGCACCAGGTGACTCACCGGGGGGTTGCAAGAATTACTCAGCCTTGGATTGCCTTGAGGCACTACGTCTGCAGAGACAACACATGGGGAGCTGCATAGATAGCTCAGCCTTGAGTTGTCCGATAAGCCCAAGACTAAAACAGGGCAGTGCCACATCACACAAAGAATGGAAATCTGAATCGAGCCTTGAAATCACCCAACAGATAATATTCCCTGACTCCCAATCAAACCACTGTTAAATTGCCAGAAAGTAAAACAAAGTAAGCTGGAGGAGGTCTGTATGGTTCCAAGGGAAGTACTGCCGGAGACAAGACACCCCAGGTGGTGTAATCTACTCAGACATGCCCGTGCCTGCTGTCCCATACACCAGGGGATAAAAACCCTAAGATTCATGCTAGAAATGGGGAGTTATTTCTCCAGCCATGGAGTGATGAGAACCTTCCCCCTTGGTCAGGATGTTGACCAAGGTAACTTATGTGGGAGCCCTTACCTCGAGGGGTTAGTGAATATTTGGCAGGCTTTAAGTCTGTAGTTGCAGGTGATCGACTAACAATGTGTGGTATTCTGAGTTGTTTGTGAGTTGTGATAGTGTGTTCCATGAATCACCTGGGAATTGTAATAGTGAATTTTGTGAGTAGCCTGGGAGTTGTTATGAATTACGTGTGGGCAGTAATAGTGAGTTTTGTGAGTGGTCTGTGGCCTGTTGTGAATTGCCTGTGGGCTGTAACAGTGTGTTTTGTGACTGTTGTAGTTGCAATAGTGCATTTTGTGAATCTCTTGTAGATGTAATAGTCTAGTCTTGCTTTTAACACTGCAATAGTGGATTCTCCATTGTATCCATAGAACCTGCAATAGTGACATACTGGATCTGCACATGTTGTTCAAATAAACTGTTAATTTGAACTCTGCAGTAGAGTCTGTTTTCATCACAACTTCCTTCTCAGTTAGTGAAGAAAAATAAGCTTTCTTATAACAAAATTTTTATTTTAATGCAGAAGTATAAAATAGGACAAACAAATCTGAAAAGCTCAAATCCAAGCCAAAATAGGTATGCACTTACAAAACTGTTGTTTAGGATGCAGAAGGAAAGCATTGCTCCTGCTATGCTCCACTCACAAGTGACTGTAACACTATAGATATTCCGTATTTTTCTGGTATGTTCTTGCAGTGAGAACATTTCTCTTACGCGTTCTTAGTGGAGTATAGAAAAATCATTCCATAAAGGCTTTTTAAGGTGCCCTTAGTTTTATCCAGGCAAATAGAGCAAGAGGTTTTTTTCCAACTATGCTAATTCAGAAGTATGCATTGCCTGTGTTCACTGGAGCAGCTTAAACCTAGTTGAGTTTTGCTTTACTCACACCCCTGCACTAAGGCATTTGAATAGAATGACTCATTAGTGACTTATTTCTAAGCTTAAGCAAAAGGACTCTGAACAGACAGGAGGACTCAAATGGCTGTGCTTCTGGATCCTAGTTGTTGCATTCACTTCACAATGCTAATTCTAGGGATATTAACAATATTGGATATAAATCAACTCCTAAAACTTTAGGAACACTGCTATGGTATATAGGCCATTGCTACTATATAAGAAATTTTATCACTAAACCAAAAATAAGTTCTGAGCAACTGCTCCAGCTGGGTCTGCGTGGAACATGGAGGGTGGGCTAGACAGAGGTCCCTTCCCACCTCAACCAGTCTGTAAAGATTATGGGACACTAAAGGAGCTCTTACATAGCCTGCTAAAAGCACTGGATTCAGGTGCTTCATCATTAATGACAGAGCTTCAACAGTAAATTAGACTTAGCAAAAAAATCTTTAAGTAGGTAGGGAATTCAGTGACAAACTTAAATCTGAATTTAAAAAAAAGAAACAGTGATATGTGTGAGACTCTTCGGTTATCTTATATTTAACTGTATTGAGTACCACATGCAGGACTTTAAATTACACAGACCCTGAGGGATGACAGGGTCCTGACTACTCTATTAGACAGATGCAGGAAGACAGTGTAGTCCTATTTAGACCATCAGGTGTCTAGAGTTGGCACTGGGTTTAATCATTACCAGAACTGCCTGTCCCAAGATAGCTGCTCTCCATCAGGAAATCAGACAATTGCAGAGCATCGTGATGGTGCTTCTTCTGAAGGGCTTCCATCTCTTTATTCCTCTGACTGAAAAACATTTGCCTTGACTCTAGTCTAAATAAGAAAAATATAAAATATAACAGTCAAGAAAGCCAAAAAGTCAAAAGAAGTAAACCATTAAGGATACAGAATATGATTTGTACCTACTAGATTAATTTAGCAGTGAAAAATTCACTAGGAACTGAAGTAGGCTTTTTACTAATCCTAGTTTCTCAAAGAAATGAAGCTGGCATGATCATGCTGTTCATCTGTCTATCATCTGCTAGTAAACCATTAACAGAACTTTAAAGCTTATTGGCCAGTTTTAAGTGACTTGACAAAGATGAATTTGACAGACATTTCAAAGATTATTAGGTACATATGATTTTTGCACAGATAGGATTAAGATTTCTCTTCCACGTGGATTCTCTTTTTACTAGTAAGTCATAAAAAGATTGAAATATTTTCTCATAATTAGCAAATCTCTAATCTCTTGCTCTTTGATGTCTAATAAGGGTAAAGTTCATGAGGCATCATTCAGTGAAAAATTGGCTAAAAGACACAAAGGCATTGGAAGCCAATCACTAGTTCCAGTGCCCATGGAGTTACTTGTGTCACTGCTGATACTGGGAGAGCCCTCATACAGGTGGTCTGTTCACGTGAATTTAAAACAAACAAACAAATAACAAGTCATTGTTGTAATGCCTTTGTTCTATATTAGTACCAAAAGCCCCAGGGACACTTCAGGGATTATTTGTGAGACATTGCACAAGCCCAGTTTAAGATGCAGGTAGTTGTCCTGGAAAATCTGTTAAATGGTCAAGATAGACTAAAGATATATGTGTGCAAGCATGTGTGGAAGTCATGAGTGGAGGGAAGGATGGATGGAGAATGGTGTAATAGACAGGTAAAGAGGATTCCCCAGATTTCCACAGGTCAGACAAAAAACCACAGTTTTCCCAAATGACACTTTTTGTTCTTTCTCATTAGCATCTAACATGAAGTCTTAGGCTGCATTTGAAAAGGCAAGAGGAATGAGTTTAGTTTGTCCACTAGCACATAAGATCTTTTAGACTAATTGTCTTCCTCCATGTTATTGGACAGAAACTTTGCTCACTATGGTAATATGGATAGAAGTAACAAGTATGCATCCAGGGAAAAAGGAAGGAAAAGATCTAGGGAAAATAATCCATCATGTCATTCATAGATCTGCTATTCTTTAGATTTCATGGAAACTAGTTTGAATTAGTCAGTCTGATAGTTCCCTGGCAGATTTTATCAGGTCTTTCATCTCATTTTTGCTCTTTATATACTCTTAAACAGCCATGGTATTTTATCCTCCTACTTAACATCCTGATGAAAACATGCCTACCGTCACCAACAAACGAATCAACCAACCAAAAATTTACTGCATCGCATAATTACTAACTGATTTTTGCACATTTCCCAGATCCTTCAGATATATTGGTAAACTAAACTTTGGTTCATTGGTTTGACAAAGCATTTTAATCCAGAACTGAGGAAACTGCCCTGTTTAACTCTATGTCTTTATCTATTCCAGTATTCAAATACCCTAACTTTAGATAATTTCAGTGGATAAGAGGATTTATTATCCCAGATTAGCAGTACCTGAATGGTCTGAGTTTCTCCCCTTCTAACTGGTACATGAATTGCTAAAGCACACAATGACTCTGAAACTGAGCATATTTCCTAGTTTGTCATTTTATATACTTCTGTTAGTATTCCTCTGACTGGTCTTTTACTGTAATTATAGTTGGGACTGAAATAAGGCCCTGGATTTGAATACTCCACTGTTCAAGAACAGCTCAGATGTGCCACCCATGTTTTGTGACTCCTAATATATTCTCTGGGACTTTTTCTGCTATGAGGAAAGGCGATTCAGAGATATGGTTTATGAAAGCTAACTACTGATGGGATAGTGAAATAAGTTCATTTTACAAAATACTTTTAATGCTGGAGAAGAGAGTAGCATAGTGATGAAATTGAAAATAAGATCTGATGTTGAAGAACACACAGAAAACACAAAAGTCAAGCAGAGAAAAGAACATGTTAGTGGCTGTGTGTAAGTGATATGGCTCAAAAACATGGACAGAACGTGGCTTTGAGCAAGGTGAAAAGGTGAGGAGAATTAGACAGAACAGGCTCATACAAGTGGGAAAAAAATAATGAATTGTAAATTATGAGAAACAGAAAATCAAAGAAAGATTGGCTTAAATGGAAATTTAGAATAGTAAAATAAAAACCGAAGATGAAACAATGAATAGTAGTTTTTCTTAATAAACACTATTTTTCTTGAAGACCTCTTTAAGGTGCAGCCCTTTCTATATATAATATCAAACAATTGACATAGAATAGGAAAGAACCATGGTCCAGATCCATGCTTCCTTCCTCAAGGCAGGGCAACTTCTACCTAACCCACTCCTGACAGATTATTTTCTTGATCTGTTCTTCAGAGCAGAGATTTCACAATTGCTCTAGATATTCTGCTTAACTAATGTTACAGACAGAATAATTTGTCTTATTCATGAAGTGATTCTAGGTGCTTTTTGGGCCCATTACTTCTTGTCCTTTCCACAGTGAACATAGGAAACACTTCACTGCCAAACTCTGTGACCACATTTTACGTATTTGAAGACCTAATTTTTTTCTAAATACTTTCCTCCCAAGCAAGCCAATATCAATCTTCTCTCATCAGTAGCAGATTAAAGGGCCCAAAACACTCTCTTTGCTTTCCACTGGACTGTTTTCAAGTGTTCTGTATTTTTTCATGGATGGGACCCAAATCTGATTATGAGTAGAGCAGAAGGATTGAATCCTGTGTCTTGCAGAAGTAAGCTCCAGTTTATAAACATTTAGTATGAAGTTTTTATTTTTTTCAAAAGTTGAGTTTGTGATCACCTCTGATGTACAGGTGATTTTCTATACAGTGCTGCCCAAAAAAATTAAGAGGCAGAAAATTAAAAAGGAAAATAACATCTTTAGATACTTCTTGCAGTTTCTGAGGTCCTTCCTTCTAAAGAAATACTTTCTTTTAGTAGGAATTAATTCTGTCTTAAAAGATGGGCAGTGTTTCAATCCAGCAATCTCAGTATGGAACAGTTTATCATAGAAGAAGGATGTTCATTTGCTTTCTGACTACAAACTAAATCTGATTAAAGAACTTTCAGAAAACAGCTACCTAACAGCTACCTAATTAGCACTGTTAAGCTACCACTACTGCATATATTAGCTATAGTACAAATACTGGGAGAACATGAATGCTGAGAGGAAACTGTGCTATTATACCTGAACTGCCCTTTACACTTCTGGCATCACAGCAGGTGGACATGCAAGAAGCAGGAA
>NW_010160041.1:13926-45228 GCF_000695765.1 Mesitornis unicolor
CTGCTGGCCAAAGATTTCAGATTTCAACTCCCTACTGTGTACGCATATCAATAGTGGAGTATACATATGGACAAATACTTGAAGTGGAAATAAATGTTTCAGCAGTCACACGTCATAACAGCAGGGAGAATCAGAACCTCATGTTTGCAACTCTTCATCACTTCTGTGTAGGAATATCTGAAAGCCTTAATTGTCCATGGGCCTAATCATGAGGTGATGATCACTGCCAACAAAGTGCTCAGAGCTCTCAGCTTCCACTGCAGAGTGGGGAGATGAGGATACTCAGTACTTTGCAGCAGCAGCAGCATCGTCCTGCCTCTCCATACATACTGTTTTCTGCAGGTCCTAGCTGAGAACAACTGTTGTCACTAAACAAACAATAGCAGCTCAGCTGGAGTCTTAGCTGCTTTTGGGCTGACAGCCTCAATTCCCTAGCTCGGCTTCAAATAAATCTGTTTCTGGCTTTGGAGGAGAAATGAGGCATTTGATTGTGACTCACAGAAGATCATTCCTTCCCCCATCCTCCCACACCTTTCATGTCTCCTAGAATTGCATCTCCTACCATTAACAGGCAGTTCTGGTGATGTCAACAAGATTCCTCCAAGTGGGCTATGTGTCATCAAAGAGCTGCTCCTAAGAGGAAACCCGGAGCAGTGCCTAGAGTGAACGCAGGCTGTCAATCCTCTAAGAAACATTTCTGTTATTGAATGGGGCCAAGGGGCACTGGTGGACTGTCGTTCATTTCATCAAATCAATCATGCACCAAGGAGCAACTCCAGCCAAACAGTCCAAAGTAAACACTGTGATTTTGAGAAGGATAAATGATACAAGAAGCAAAAGGATTTCTTGAAGAAATGGTGTGGTAATATTTCACTAGACCACTTACTGCCACAGTTAAACAGCTCCATTATGTACCAGCGTAAGTTGATGAGGTCTTGAAAAGTAGGGGAGCTCTGCAAGAAGGATAGGCCATATTCTCACTTTGAAAGCAGACTAAAAGAAGAGCTTCAGAAATCCTGGCCCTGAAGCTTGTAAAACAAATAATGAGGCAAATTTACTGGTAAGAATGCTTTAAGGTGTTTGTTCCTTCTAGGTGTATGTTGATACTGGTTGTTTCATTGTTGTTGTTTTTTTAATACACAACAAATCTTTACTGGGGCCAGGACTAAATGTGTTTTCTTTCAGTGTCCTCAATCCCATAAACAATGTCAGAGTGTGGAGTATATTATTTTTATTTTTACTGGGAGCTAAGCTGTTGTGCAACTTGATGAAAGAGATTTTTAAAGCTACTCTCCTCAAAAATCTGTTGAGCTAGATTTATTCAGAAGAGTGAGACTGTTTGAAAACTAAGTCTCATACCACAAAATTCATGGTTGTCTTGCAGTCCTCATGCTTGTGGTCCAAATCTTTGATTTCTCTCGTTCTGACAACGTGGTGATTTTAAGGGATACTGTAAAGTTAAGCAGACAAGACTTACATATCACTTAACAGACACATCAGTAAAAAGGAAGGAATTATTGAAATGGACTGGTTCTCCCTTTAATCACTAGCAAACGTAAACATTACTCACAATTACCCATTTTTTTGTTGTTTCGGGGGTTTTTTTGTTATTTTTAAATTTTTATTTAACTTGCATTGTTTGTGGTTTTTTTTGCATGCATGGTGGACTGAAGCAGACTCTGGACTTAGGCAGAAGAAAGCAGTACTGAAATTTAGCATGGAGAATTTAGATGGTCAGACTCCAATAGCTCCATGGTCTCTGCTATTTGTCAGTCCTTACTTCTGACTGTAATAACTCAGTAATAACTGCTGCCCTTCTTCCACCTGCCAATTTCTGCCTGACACAGTGTCTTACCCCAGCAGCTGTGCAGTGCTTGATACGTGTGGAGGAGCAGGAGGGTGGGTTGCTGCACCTAGTGCCAGGGCTCACAGATGTTAGGCTCCCTGAGGCTGAGGGTTCCTCATGGGGATCAGCTGAGGAAAGGCATGGCAGCTAGAGCCTACTGCACTGCTCAGCCAGGAGTATGCAGCTGGGAAGCCCTGGACCCAGGCATCGGGCACCTCCCTGGAGACAGGGATGGGTCAAGGCCAGGATGGGATATAGGCCCATGGGTGGGAGTCAGGATTTGGGCCTGGTTATTTAGAATTGTTATTTAGAAACAACTCACCATTATTCTGAACCTCTCTGGTCTAGAAGTCTTGGCAGGTCTGACTCTTGTAAAATTTACACAGTTTGTGGTTTATACCATGTTATTAAGTTTGGTGGTCTTTTAGTGAAAGACAAAAGCAGTTCTGCCTGCCAAACCAGGTGGTTCAGAGCTGCAAAGACTGTATGAAAGGTTTCTGCAAAACACAGAGATCAGTTAAAAACTTAATCATGCTCACTCTATCATAATCCAGAAAATCAGGTGCTCTTAGAAACTAGAGCCAGAAGTTGTATTTGTTCTTTAAAGCTGTTTTCCTCCTGTGCTGCTTCAGTATCAAGCTTTGCCTTCCAGCAGGACAGCAGTCGTCCCACTGCCTGAATTTCTGCTGCTTCTTCACTAACAAATTAACAGGGACAGGCTGTGTTGAAATGAAGCTTCAGCTTTGCTGGCATCCCACCAGAAATGACCTTTGCGTTTTGCAGGCAGCTTATGACAATGATGCAGGCCAGACTGGTGGAGGCTTCATCCTTTCCTTTCACGAAGTTCTGTCATGGAAAAATATCAGTGTTTTGTTTAAAAAGTAATTTTAAAAAAAAATCCCATTTTCACATCACTCATCTCTGTTCTTACTGGTGCACACTCAGAAATAAAACGTCAGCCCTGCAGCTCTGCTTGGACAGATGGAGGAACCACTGTGCACCTCTGCTCACCCTTTGAAAGGTTTATGCATGAAACAAGGATTCTACAGCAACTGGGTGCTGTTGCAGATCAGTGGTCTCATTGTGTTCTCAAGAGTGCAAAAAGTCTTTGTAATAGCCTATTTCCCGTGCAAAATATAGTTAAATTTGAAGGCATATATATTTACATTGTTAATACATATTAAATAAATTATCTCATGAAATTTGGCCTAGGACACTTTTGATATGATTAATTTATGTGAGTTAGTCCCTGCCTATCAATGATACTTACAGTTTAACAGGGTGTTTCAACATCATTTATAGTTTCCTTTATATATGGCAAGAAAAGGGCTTAATATGAACATTGGCAGATAAAGAGCATGACCTCGGATTATGTAACCAAATTGCTCTGCTGGTAGGGATGGGACTGAGGTTGTAGGGACGGAAGAATCAGACAACAGAGAAAAGTGTTAAGGAGAAGTGTCACTGAATACCTGCTATGTGTAACTTTTTGATAGTATTTAGAAATAATTGGACAACAGTGATCAGGAATTGTTATAAACTTTTTACTAGATTTCCAAAGTCACAGATGCAGAAAAAAGGTACTAATTTTTAGTTTTTCAAATAGAACTAATTTAAATGGAAAGTGGAATCAAATACATATGCTTGCAAAAGTCATAAATGCACAACACATGGTTTTCTTTTTCACATCAATAGGTGAATTTTCAAGTATCTCACATACTCATGAACTTTACATGACATGTACATAGAGATGCACCCATATTATTATATAAAATTTCATTAAAAATTAGTGTAATCTTGCACTATTTAAATGAAGGCAATATGGATTGAAATTTGGACAATTTAAAAGAAACAAAAGGACAGAAAAATTTACAATTAGAATGAAACATTATATAGATCTGCTCATTATTGTATAGGCACATTAATCATAATGGAGTGAATGGAAAATAATTTAGTGGTAATTTCTAGTGCACATTTGGGTAGAAAAATAAGTGTTATCACATCCAAGGCAGGATTAACTGTGAACATATCAGTTCGGTAGTTATTTACCTAATGTGTTCTTTAAAATGTTCAGTGCTACTTTTTCCCTAATCTCCCCATTCAAACTACTGAGTCCAATACTTTGCTCCACAAATAACACCTTTTTCTGTTTCTGCTTCTCCAATCTACTGTGGAACTTGGGAAAACGACTTTAGGTTTGTTTTTTTCAATAAACTCTTTGCACAAGCCATTTAGGGCTTCTATGTCTTCTCTTGTTTTCTGCCAGTCTATTTGTTTAATCTTTGCTTTTAACCCCCATTTTCCAGGCAGTTGATCAGTTTTCAACTGTTTCCCATTAGTTCACATCTTTCTTGAAATGCAGAGCACTAACCATTACATAGCACTCTATTAAGCAATGTCTACACAGTGCAGTGGAAACCAGAACAACTTCATTTATTTTGCAGGCTGGACTCTTATTTGCATATGCAGTCATGGTTTGCTTGAGGTTTCTTTGCAGCTATATGGCAGTGCTAACTGATTCAGCTGGTTATCAACAGTTAGTCCCACATCACATCCTTTAGTTGTTTCTTTCCATCTGGTATTTGTCAGCCTGATTATTTCTTTCAGAAATTACCCATCGCTGGTTCTGATTAATTTCATCCCACTTTTTTTTTCAGACTAGACTATATCTGAGATATATAACTATTGAAATTAGTATAGTTTGCTCAGGATTATCCATGGGTTAATTTGGTTTCTGAAAGGCATGTTAAAAGACACCAACAACAGATGTGGTACAAACAAAATATCTTTTTGGTGACTTTTGAGGTCACAAACACAGTTTCAGCTGTATTCTGTACTAAGCAGACAGGAAAATGTTTCTGTTTGCCAGAGTTCCTTGTTTTGATTTACCACACTCTTTTGCCTAGGTCTCATTTGCTTAACAGAAAAAACCCAAAACCTTTGCTGATTCTGCAGTATTCAACCTGAGATATTCACTTCTGCACTAGAACACAGGTGAGCTTGTGGAGAGCTTGATCATGAAAACAGACTTGCTTCCAAGAACACTGAGATTTGGATAACTATCTAGATTGAGAGTATTTGCAAAAAGATGCCTTGAGGATCTGACAGCTGGAGCAAGAGCTGCATCAACACTTCAATAAACTTCCTGGAAAGGGGAGAAATGGCTACACTCTGCAGGTACATCTTGTAAGTTAACCAGTCTTCAGCACTGCGTAGAGAAGAATGGTATGTCTGGGTTGCTGGGAGGCCCTGAAGCATATGTTCTCCTTTAAAATGATCTGCTACCACTAATAATGACATACTAAGAGCTTTTTTGCATAATCTTCTTGTTTCTAGGGGATAAAAATTACGTGGAGAATCTGTAGTATGCACTTGTATTCATTAATCTCCCAAGTTGCTTCATAAGCATACAAACACATCATACTTTGAGCAGATTGTACAACACTATCCATTAATTCATGTCAAGGTTATAGTCTCAGGCTTCATAATCCTTGGAAATTTACTTAAGCAGTACAACCCTTATAAGACCCCAGAACTCTTTTCTCATGACTAGTGAGGGTTAGATAAATGATAGTGGGGTTCTGTTATGTATCTATCTTATATTTGTTTTATTTACTATTTTTTTAATTCACTCCCTTTGAACCTTTCAGAATGAAATACTATTGCTTAATCAGAAGAAAAATAAATGCAAGCCAAGGTTGAAGAAAGAAACAGGAACAGTTCACACAACTCTGTAATTGTTTTGTCTGGGTCAAAATGATCTACCAAAGCTTCCTTGGCAGTGAAAACTGGAATGAAAAGTTTTGGTCAAATCTGATTACATTTATGAAATAGTGATAAAAGAACTAGATCTTTCTCTCTGGTAGAGACATTCTTGTCTTTTTACGCATTATTGTTTTGCTTGTTGATTGCAATGCAGTATTCCTTGGAGGTTCTAGTGATCATCAGCGCCCATTCTGTAAATAGAAGGCAAGGGACAGTCTTCTCACGAAAGGTCCCGCAATGGGAAAAAGCAGGGTCAGGAAAGAGGAAAAATGTGTAAGACACATGATGATTTACACATCTGTTGTTTCAAAAGTATTAATTTATTATTATTATTTTTCCAGTTTTTATCCACCAGTGACTTTTAATTGCATTGGCTGGAGTTTATTTACTCTATCTTTGATACCATATCACAGGTGAGCTACAGTAAGTGAGTAAGAAAGGGGAAAGAAGACATTAGATAAAGCAAAGGCAGAGACCAGTGAAAATGAGACAGTAGTGAAGGTGAACTGAAGGAACCCTCTCTCTGGTCAGGTAGGTGAACTTGTTAAGGAACAGTTAACTAGGTAAAGAGTGTAGTTTTATAACCATATCAATTCCTGAAGATCCCTTGATAAAAGGGAACTGCTGGAACCAATCTTCAGTCCAGCTATAACACAGATTTTTCTCTCTACTGTACAACTCTCAGACAGAGGGAAAAATAGAATAATACCTAGTTCCTCTGTTAACCTTCCCTGTACAACTTCAGTGAGTGAAGGAGAGAGGGACAGTTGTTTTAGAAGATCACTATGCCTGTAGTGCTGCTGGAACCGCATCTGCTGAATTTTCCAAGGTATAAATCAAACACTAGGAAACTAACTCAGACTGAACTGTTAGTGTCTTAGCTGAGATCAGGACTGTACTCTGGATGGGAATCTTCTGATCACTCCCACTATCCATGTTGTGGTTCTTGCTGCAGAGTCATCCTGGAGTGTGTGAACCTGCTACTTTTTGGATTAAACTAAAGCAGCAGATGTGCTTCAGAAGCGCATCCTGTGTTTTGCAACTGCCAATGAGATTGCAGTTCTCAGGGCAGATGGAAACCAGCATGTCCTGTCTGCTCGCCTTGAAACTAGTGGAGCCATGCGTTGGTCCCTAAAGCGGCAATCTGTTTGTCCTTCCATCACTTTTTGTCTGCCTTTAAACTTCCAAACAGAGGTGGTGTTTCTCTGAAGACCCACTGGGGCTGAACTCAAATCTTGCTCTGGTTTCATGCTGGGAGTTACCTCCTGGACACTTGGCGTTTTGGGTCAGGGAGTCAGAAGTGCCCAGATAAGAGTTCTGTCCTTTGTTACTCCTTATTAGTACTGGCTTAGAACTTTGTCTTCCTCACACCAAGCCAATATAACTGTTTGATACTTATAGGGAGTGAAACAAAAAATATGGGAAACTGCAGAGATGACAAAATAATGCCTTCATCATCCATCTGGTTTAGTTGTAACTTGAAGCTGAAAAGTGTCGTGCCAGCTTCCAACTCCATCCTTCAAAAAAATAAAAACCTCAAATACACTTTAAGGAATGAGTTAGACATCACTGGAATAAACGCAAAAATTCTAGCAGACATGAAATTTACTAAAAAAGAAAAAAATATATTCTCCCCTTAAAAGTTCCTCTATAGAGCTTGAGCTGTACAGAGACAAGATTTTGCTCCTTTTCTTTTCTTTTCTTTTTTTCTTTTCTTTTCTTTTCTTTTTTTCTTTTCTTTTCTTTTCTTTTCTTTTCTTTTCTTTTCTTTTCTTTTCTTTTCTTTTCTTTTCTTTTCTTTTCTTTTCTTTTCTGTCTCGGTTACTGCAATGACATCATCTTTGTCTTTTACACTAAAACTTATAATTGACTTGGAAAAACTTAAGCTCACTCTTTTGTACAAGACAGCATCAAAATAATCAAGACAAGTTCTTAAAAATGGGAAAAATAACCAAACATAACAATTTTCAACTTTGGTTCTCTCTGAGTCTATGCTTGAATCTACTTCACTATAAAGATACCATTTAGTAAAGAAGTCACGTTATTTCTTTACTGTGCATAAATAATTACCCAACAACCAACCAAAAAAACCCCAATAGTAACTACAACATGGAATTTCGCTTTAACCTATTGCGCCAAAAGCATTTGGCCCTGATTCCTGGAGCAGTGCTCTACTGGTAAGTATTCAACAATTGCATTTTTTTTTCTGGATTCTTTTCTTTCTCTAGTGTGCATTTGTGCTCTGGTTTTTTACTGAATCTTATGCCTGTGATATATTTTTGATGCACTCCTTAAAATTTATTTTATTTGTCAGAAATACTTTTGTTTATGTTTAGGTCAAGATTAGAAAAAATATCTATGTAATTTTCACTTTTTAAAATCTCATCAAAATAAGCTGATTTATATCTTTACTGGAGCACACAAAACTCAATCAGTGAAGTGGGTGACCCAGTGTGGAAATTCACCAGTGACTGTACTTTGGTGATTCAGCCTGTCCTGCTAAGCTACATGGCCAAATCAGATCAACTATGAAGAAAATGCAAATTTATTAATTTCAAAGTAGTCTTACAGCTTTCAAGGCTGAAATTAGCCAAATGAATTTTACTAACAGTGTCTGCCTTACTGCATTCTATAGAGTTTTGGCTTTTAATATTTCTAACATTTCTAAGCCAGGTCTAAGTGAGGAAGGAAAGGAAGAAGAAAGAGCTTGACTGAGGTCTGAATCAATGTGGTGTACTTGAGTTGGGGATAAGGAGGACCCATGAATTTTAGGATGGGGGGAAAAACCCTCAGTATCTACTCTGGGAACTTTTGCTAAAATTAAGACAGAGATCATCTATAATACCTAATCATTGCTTACTTCTGAGGGGCTGCACAAGACCCATGCAACAACTAAGAGTTACTTATGTTCCTAAACACAAGTGGAACTTAAGCAGGACTAAGTAACCTATAGGTCTGTTTATATCCAATCTACCAGGGTGGATTTTACCTTAGAAAGTTTAAAACAGAGATGAGCCACTCAAGAAAAAAACATCAAGTTGCCTGGCTTTCCTTTGTTGTTGTTCTAAAGAAAGTATGAAGCATCTGGCGTTGAGTGTGTGGTTTTGCAGTGGACAATGTATGGTTTTCTTCAGTTAGCATGAATCTATCAACGGAATATTATCTCCTAAGTAAAAGGTATTTCTGTACTTCATTAAGATGGAGAATTATCAGTTCTGTAGCAGGGAAGCTGTGTGAATGAGGCTTTCTAAGTAATGAAAAGAAAATCACATTCCACTGAGAATCTTTTAAAAGTAGCTTGGGCTTGAACATTAGAAATGGTTGGAAGGCTGGAAGAGAGAGAAGCCTGGGATGGTCTTAATAGAGATTTACTAGCAATTTTGGAAATATTTGGGTAAACTACATTAGCTCTACTGGACTGTAATCTGGGTGACCAAATTTGTACAGACTCCACCAATATTCTGTAGACTAGCATTTTGCCATCTTCTGTCTTTTTCTCTGGACTGCTGCTAACATTGAGATAATTACATGAATACCACAAGCGTTCTGCAGCCTCCTAACACAAGTGTTATTTCAAGTAAGGGAAGGATAAGTACATTGCAGGTTTCAGCTTATTTTATATTCATCTGGCAAAAATTACTGTTATTTAAGTTCTGACAAAGATTCTGCATGGACATTAAAGATAAAAGACCAGAAGTGTCCTTTCAGAAAGCTTAAGAATCTTATGGCAGCAGGACTTTAGAATGGTTTGAATGTTCTGCCTTGACTGATCGCAAGTAGAAGGTTGTTTCTCTTAACTAGCAAAGAACCTTACAAAACTCATCACAAAATCTAAAAGACTGGCTGAGCTCTTTCTGGCTCCAGGGTTAGCAATAAAGATTCTGGAGTTACAGTTTATGTAAAATTGTACTGAAGAGGTTGCACAGTGTGGCCTGAAACAGTGAAGAGAAATCGTTTTTTTAAACCCTGGAGTTAGAAGATCAGATGTTGATTACAAGGAAGAAGCAGGTATCTTAAGTAGTACAATGTAATGTTTACAAAGCTGAACTTCAGGATAAAAGACAAATTAAGAGAAAAATTTAAAATACTTTCCCGGCCAAATCTACATAACCAGAAAGACTGTTATAGTGCTGAGAAATACACTCAATTATGCGCTATGTTAAACTATCCAGAGCACAATCATTGGAGTATATTGCCCCTGCGTGTTCCCTGGTTTGTGATGTCAGCTTCTGTTTTGTAGGAGAAAAAGATTCTGACTTTAAGGAATAAATCAGGCTTAATCTTGTAAAGTGCAAATTTATCTGTTGTTTCAGCAGCTTTGCATCAGCCCTTAAAAACAATTTAAAAAACCCCAACCTGAGCTCTGTAACAAATGCTCTCTCCTGATGTGCATGGAATACTTGGAGTTAAAAGCTTTTAATTATTTCAGCCACAGGGAAAGATCTAATGATTGGTCATGAAAATAATTTCATTATTTTCAGCCATGTGAAAGAACTAAGGAAGTCTGTGTCTGAACCTAAACCCCTTCTGATTCGCAAGAGGATTTTCCACATTCAAAGCTGTATTACATTTTGCTGTGTAGTTCCTTCTACTGTTTCTAATTCCTATGCAAGAAGCATTCAAGGACACATCATGTGGGTTTTTTAACATGCCTGTTACAGGTTAGAAAGAATGCTTTCTCTGATAGAATTTCCGTCCTCTCAATATTGCAAAAGTTCTGTCGTGCGCACTGTAACTTTTTCTTTGAGCTCCCTAGTTGGTTTGGATTGCAATATATATATGCAACCCACTGGCAATTGCTAAAGCACAACAGGTGATTTTAAATGCTACTCATTATGTAGCTTTATCTTGCAAGTAGCTGGCAAGGAACAAAAGTGCAAATATATATATCTTCTCTACTGAAATATTCAATTTGTTTAAAGAATGTTCTTTGGAATATGATGTTTATACAAAGTATTTGTATAGTAAGTGCAGTACCTACACATATATTGCCCTTAAATATATTCCATTTCAGGTAACTGTGCATTTCACAGTTTTGAAGCCAGACCCTTTAGACAAACTGTATGTATGGTTTGTCTTCTATGTGAAAGATGCCATAGAGGGGACAATGGGCGTGGATCTCTTGTCATTCAGACCTGGTTTCACCACAGGCCTCGGGTCACTGCCTGTCTGCCTGCCCACCTATGTGTATATCAATACCTCTCAAAGAACTAGAATAAAGCAAAGTGCCTTAGACTGCTTTGTTCATACATACATGTCACTTCAGGGGATTTAGAAGCAGTTAGTTCATCTAAGGCAACTGAAGCCTTAAATCTAAATAAAAAGGAGCTACTACACAACTTTGCCAATAGTATCATGTGCCTTGATGCTTTTCTGTAAAACTATGCATTTGATTCTCAACTGTTTGCATTATCAGTGTCTATGCTACGGAGATTTTTAAACAACGCTGCAGAAATTGCCTGTGGCAGGGTAGTGTGAGACTGTCTAAACTGGCTGTATGACCTGCAGCTGAGGAGAGCACTTCTGGAAAAATATGGACCATGGCTGTGGGCCAGAACACCAAAAGTTGGGAAGCTGGTCTCACAGAGCCATGAAGTAAACACATGTAAAACCGAGGTTGCTTGGTCTTCAGAATTCCTTCAGAGAAAGATTTGCATATGGTACAGTTGTCCAGAGTATGGGAATCCCTGAAGAAAGGCTAACGTGTTTGGCTGTCTTTGTTACACAGAAACAAAACAAAGCAAATTAAACAAAACAAAACACAGAATGAAAAAACAAAGCCTTTTTGGCAGCAGGCTAAATGTGTCATTGAGTAAAAATCCTGCAGCTGGCTAACACTGTAGCTGAGAAAGTTAATTACATACAAGGAAATGTCAGGATATAACTCAGACACCAAGCGGGAATGGAGCAGAGGTTTGGTCATGGCAGTCAGCCTTCTCTTGGCAGGGAAGTGCTGAGCTTGCATGCTCAGCCCGGGCACACGTCCTGGCCAGAGGAATCCATCCTGTGGCATGTGGGCACGGAGGCTGAAATCCAACTGTGGGCGTGTGCTCAAAGCAGATGTGGCTATTTAGAGACCTGATTTTTCCCAGAAGAAAGAGGTCAAATACAGCATTTGGAATTAAGGCTACCTCTGCTTTTAGTCATTCTAAGGTGTAAACAAATACTCAGATACTCTATATCTAAATGACCAAAAGCACAGTACCGTGCAACTGAAATCTAACCTATGCTTTCTAAGTAGGAGAGAGAATCCAAGATCTAAGTAAATAAATAGGTCCAAAGATATAAGTAAATAATTCTGGACTATGCTTTGTGAGGATGGGATTCAGCTCCAGCTTTATTCAGGTTCCTATACATGAACTAGTGTCTAAGTACTCACTGGCACTCCAGTAAAGTCACTGGAGTCCATATGGAATAATTAACCTGACCCCATGGCAGTTACTTAGCAATGGTCAGCGGAATAACTTTTTAGACTTCATCAACATCCATACAGCTGTTTGTACATGAACATTTAATGCCTCAAGGCATCCTGTCTGATCCCCAGCAGAGCACTGATATCCTGCAGGTCCTAAAACATATTTGCCAGCCTCGGTGGGTCCCTTGGTCACCCCAGCACATGTCTAATGAAGAAGCCTGTGTGTGGGCAATGGAATAAAACTTTACTGATTGTATAGACTATACCTAAGCACCAATAAGAAGAAGTGGAGGATGTTAAGCAGATGTAGCAGATGCGAGACAGCTATTGACTGTCTCTTATTATTATCTGTGATTCTGTGATTGATGAAAACATTCTGGTACTGTGTGTTTGGATGCTGAATGGTTTGGTTAGCACCTACCTTGCTTCAGAAAGTATTGCACTGAATGGCATGTATTAAGAAAGTGCTCCTGAAGCCCAGTAGGCCCATACTATGATAGGTTTGGCTTTTGTACTATAAGTCAAGATTATTTTGTTTATTTCACTGCAATTTTTCCTTCCTTGAGGAAATGAGAAATGTGTCTCTTATGAGCTACCTTTGTCCACTGTCTCCTCCCCTCTCCTAAATCAATTTCTGAACTTCAAGGACAAAACTATTATTTAGCACAAAACAAAGCCACAGCAACAAACATATGACAAGCATATGGCTAAGCATTTTAACCTTAGCTAAACACAGTAAATTTGTTAGGAGGCAAGGAACAAATATTTATGTTTTCTTCTGCTTGTTGTACTCACTGCATTTGGTGGACGGCATGGGATGTGGCACAGCGGCAGCAGGGAAGAGCTGTGGTGCAGTATGCCTGGAGCAGGTCCAGCTGGCTGTTCTATCCAGTCAGCCACTGAAGTTTGTTCTCACTTTATCACAGCCCTGTGTTTGAAGTCAAAAGTCCATGATGGAACTCCATTGCCTACTGAAGGATAGATGACTACTCTAGTCCAATAACTATTGATTTGTTTACATTTTACATGTATATTTGTGCACCTATTAACCATAAATACTCTTCTCCTCATACACTTGCTTGCCCCATATGTCTGCCTTGGATACCACTACTCTTGGCCTTGGCTTTGTCCAGTTTGGACATTTATTTAAAATGTCTTAGGAAAACTGAGAATGTGTAAAGCAACAGGTAGTGGAATAGCAACCTCAGCTAAGATTTCCAGATGAAACAGAGTATCATGATGCCAATTAACCAGTTCATGGCTGCCTGCTATTAGGAGTTTTACTAGAGAAATCCAGGTATCCCAACCATTAAAAAAGTATTTCAGAAACTAGTGAGGAAATGGTCTGGACCTTCATGAGAAGTTATTTGGATTCAAATGGTTCATATTCTCTTTGCAATGCTTTTAGTGTATTTACCTGAAAAGCTTTTAAATTTGACGATACAGACATGGAGTTAAATCCTGTAATCACTGAAGCAAATGTCAATGTCTTCCTGATGTTCCCTCAGGCTAGAATTTCACTCAAAATAACAAGTACACTTTTTTCCTATCTTGTGATATCCCATTATGACCTAGTTGGCATATTTTCCTATCTCTAGAGCAGAGCAAGTTCCCCTGAGGTTGTTCTGGGAGAAACTGTTCTGGGATCAGCTCTCACTTCTGTGTGGAACAAGGGCTCGGGATGCTCATGTGGTACCATCACACTGATGAAGGCCTTATGTGTAGTCCAGATCCAGGCTAAGGGGAAGAGATGGGTCAGACAGAAGAGTAAGTGGGCCAGGTGCTATGTCTGATACTGTTTCCTCTTCATGGAAATGAGTGTGAAAAAGCTACGTATGTAGCTGTCCTGAATAACCAGGTATTTTTACTTCTCTTTCTGTTCTAGTGTTTAATACTCATTGCTGCCTTGTTTCTTAAGTGGAAAACCTTCACATCAAACTTTGATGATATTAGGGGCCTTTCTGCTGCCATGCACTGTGCAGGAGTTGGCAAGAAAGCCCAAATCTCTGTCTGCTGGCTCATATCCCACAGCTGCAGGAAGCCTCAAATTTTTTACACAGAAAGAATTTCTGACTCCAAAATTATTTCCAGGAGCTCTCCAGTATGGGAACTGTCTAAAGGACAGAAATCAAAGCAGGAACAATTAAAAGAACTGCACTGCATATGGTCACAATCTATGTTCTAAGACAAAAAAATATTTTTTCTACAGGACCAGATCTAGTAATTCTGGTGGCAGAAATTTTACCCAGAATTCACATATTTTGCCAGCATTATCTCTGGTAAGAAAAACATCTGAAAGGCTCAAGAATGGCATAGATAAAAACAAAGCAGAATGCTGGTCATGACATCACTTTATTGGGGATCTGAGATAGAAAAGTGGGCTAAAAATGAATCATGTTTTCAGAGAATATTAGCTACTCATACTTACAACCTGATTTTTATTTTGTAGAAAGGGAGAACCTTTTACATATGCACCATGATGCTCCATTTTAGAACCTCAGTTTGAAGTTTAGCACCTGATATGCAGCTATCATTACTAACGTGTAGTTCTCAATTTACTGCCCTGTTTGGGCCCCACATAGGAATGGTTTTCAGATTATCACTTTGGAAGTTTATTGATGTGCACCAGAGATGCAGCAGCAACCGTCAGGGCAAATAATTTTTTACGCTTTTTTTTCTACTCACCAGTCATTTTTGTCCAAGTTCTTCTTTTGAAGTTCAGCATGTACCCCATTTTCTTCCTATGTATGTACTTTCAATCCAAAAAGTTAGGAGTGATATCCAACATCACATATCAACGTATGATATATTCTTTTGTAGTCAGAAGAGACTGTTTTATCTTCCAGCACTGAGTTTTTAACACAGGTGTCCTGCAATATCTTAGGAGGAAAGAAAGGGACGTTCAAGGCAAAGAACAGTTCTTAGAATATGAAAATAATTTTTTTCCTCCTAATTTTACTTCCATGATGTTTCATAACTAAAAGCCAAAAAATGTGGTAAGAAGAAAAATACAAAACAAAACCCAAATGCTATCTGTCCTAATCAAACAAATTGCCAAGCAAATACAAATGAGTTCCAAAATATTCCATACTATGCACTCTCCAGTATCCAAAAATAATATTTTACCTCAAGTTTCCATTACTTCCTTTTGCAACTCAGAACTGTGCTTGGCAACACATCTCTTTCTATTGTTCTTTTCATAACATTTATTAAATGACTGTCTACACTGCAGCCACTCTTGTGTTTGAAACTCATGTAGATAAACCTTTCTGAGATTTCAATGGGTACTACTAGCAAGAGAGCTAGCACAAGTTGGGCATGCCTATCAAGTGTCCAGGTTTTCCTGGGCATGTTTATTTTTCACTTTGAACCTCTTATAAAATGGAAATGTAATACATGCCTAAGATGACTGGTACCCTTTCCAGGGCAGATGATTTTATCAGGCTGCTGTGGATCTGAAGAATCTAGACATGGTCTCAGTCATATGTTCAAGATTTCAGACTGCTGCCTGCCTTGGCAGGAAGTACTGTTTCTGCGCACTGTGGTGGATTGCCATATGCAGCCTGTCCAGCACTGTGTGACAGCACAGGTTCCAGAAAGCATTGGCTAAACCCCTTGAACATCTTTTTCTCATGTGGTCTGCACATGCAACAGAAGGGAAATACTCTTCCTGTGCACATCAGATTTACTACTTGTGCTCAGATGATTCTCATGGATGGGCTGTTTCATTTGCCTGCTTAACTTTTACTGTGAACAGGACATTATACTTCCCTAAAATGACATGGCCTTGGACTAACATGACAGAGGTTCAGACACAAATTCACTGGGCAAATGAGGCAATTGCCTCTTTTGTGACAGCAAACACAGAACTGAGGGAAGGAATCTGGAGTCCAAGCACCAGAGCCAGCCACAGCAAGCAGTGACCCTGCAGCACTGCCAATGTCTGCAGGGTTCCTCAGGGCAGCTGCATGCCAGCTTGCATCAAGAAGCCCACCCAAAGCCCCAGGGAAGCTTCTGCAAAGGTTGTGACAATGGGACAAGCTATGGAAAGTTGCTGGACTGAAGAGCAAAGCTGAAGAGAGGGACTCATGCTGTGAAAATATGCTGGGTTAGAAGAGGGCTTTGTTTTCAAACATCTGATTTTAATCTGTTTCACTCTGCAGGCTGAAATGCTTTCTTAGATTTTCTTTTTCTTTCTAGAGACTGAAAGTCCCTTTGGCGGCTTTGGCACATGAACCTTGCAGGAAAGGTAGGACAGTTCTCCCTGGAGTTCTGGCCTCACACTCTTCTCTGAGAAAAACAGTACACCTTTATCAATGCGTGTATTACATGTACGTATTAGTGTGTGCATACTTCTCTCTGGGCAATCCAAAGCTGGGGACCTGAAACTTGTCCAATTAGTGAAGTGAATACTGCTTGCCTATGCCAACTCCACACAGGTCCTCTGGCTTCACTACTGTCAGCATTCGAGGTACTTTCTAGATTCCCTTTTCAGTCAATGAGAAGAGAGGGATTGATAAAGACATCAAGTCAGCCCTTGGGATAGCTGCCTGAAATAAGTGAGTTTAGTCCTTACCTGTGCCTCTCAATTGATGATAGAAGGAGCTGAGGAGAAAAGCTTGAGTTAGCCTTGCTATCTGAACTATTGGTAGCTAAAGTCAGGTGCCGTGAAAATTTTAAGGACCTGTTGTGGATTAACTCTAATAGGCAGCTAAGCACCACTCAGCCACTACCTCCCTTCCTCCCTCCTCCCCCAGTGGGACAGGGGAAAAAATAGGAAAAGAGCAAAACTAAGAAAACTGGTGGGTTCAGACAAAGGCAGTTTAGTAAACAAAGGAAAGAGGAAGAAGAAAGAAAACAAAAGAAAACAAAACAAAACAAGTGATGCAAGGGCAATCATTCATCACCTCCCACAAGCAGACTGATGACCAGCCAGGCTCCAAACAATGGCTTCCATCCCAAATTCCTCCTGCTCTGCTTCATTACTGAGCAATTACTGAGCATGATGTTATATGTCATGGAATACCCATTTGGTCAGTAAAGGTCAGCTGTGCTGGTTGCATCACCTCTCAACTTCTTGTGCACCTCAAACCCACTCACTGGGGTGCAGAGTTGGAAAAAGATGAAAACATGATGCAGTGCAAGAACTGTTCAGCAATAGTCAAAACACTGCTGTATTATCAACACTGTTTTAGTCACAAATTCAAAACACAGCGCCATGCAGGGTGCTACAAAAAAAGTTAACTCCATCCCTGCCAGACCCAGTACAGGATCACAAAATTAAAATGAGGGAAGCTCTGTCTTTGGTGAACTGTGAGAATGATACAGTCAAAATTAAATGTACAGTTATGCTTCAGATATATATGGATGCTCTTTGATAGATACGATGCAGAGAGAAGTAAATGGGGAAGTAATTTTCAAAAATTATACAAAACATTTATAACTGTAATTGGACTATGAATACATTCCACAGCTCCAGAAAAACATGTTGACTCTTCCTAAAGACTGTGGAACCAAAAAGTTTACTGAACCCTTATTACTCCTCCAGCATGGCAACGCTGAACCCCCCTTCTTGATTTGCTGTCTAGTAATAATATAAATTAGGAAGTGGAGGAATGGCCAGAGTGATAGTTGGAGTGTGGACGACATGATTAAAGGGAATGTCTTTTTCGAAAAAGACTGTACATATTTTCGGGGTTCCCAGCAGTGCCAGGGAGAAGGCACACCAGGATACTATGTGCTCATTTCCAAACTACTGGATGCATGAATGGATCAGTTAACCCCCAGGGAAAAAGTTCAATAGTAAATGGTTGGGAGGAAGCAAATAAATGAGGGGAGGGTTTTATTAATATTATTTAGAAGCAAACATAATTCTACAAGTTAAGTTGCTTTAATTATTCTATTTTTTTATTATAATGCATTAGGATACCACTACAATTTAAATAGTATCTGATGTGAAAAACAAAGCAAAACTAGATAAAGACATATTTACTTGCTATTTTGGTAGACTAAATAAATTTTACATTTTCTATACTGATGTTGATTATGCATTATTTCATCATCTGTTCTATACTCCAAAATTCATACTTGGCTCTGTGTTCTGTTCTGGCCCAGATGCATTTCTCTGTTGAAGTGGTTCAAAAAATGTAATATTCACAATAAACTTTGTTCTTTGTGGAGTTCTGAAATATTTTAGCCAAATATTCCTTTGCCTCTTGACTGGTCTCTGCATATACCCATACTTCAGTAGCTTCTGTGATACTTTTCTGATACTCTTTTATATTACTGTTACCTGCATTTTAACACAGGTGATTCAGTTATTTAGTGAAACAAATATTCATCTCATCACAGTAATCCAGGCTAATGAAAGGTTATGGATTTTGATCCCTTAGAAAAGATAACAGATATGTTCCCTGTAAACAGACCTGATGGTAAGCTATAATGCTCTAAATGGAGAAGCTCAAATGGATATCCAGATTTGGAAACCTAACAATGATGACAGTTCAGGCCCAGACTAAATCTGAACTTCACTAGCTCTTTACAATGAGTTAAACCAGGACTGGACCATTGTATTTTTCTATTTTATAATAAAAGAGATTGGGATCATCTCTAATTCTAACATAAGGTTTTGATAATCAGTAATTATATTATATTAACTAAAAACCAGCATCAATTAGTGGATATGATTCACATTTTACTCCATTCTAACTCTATAAAATAATGTTTTCCTGGGAGGGCAACAACCATGTGATGTGCAAAGTTTGAAAAATTTGGAAAACCATTTCACATTAAACAGAACACTTTAGGAATGATGGACAGATTACATTTATGCCAATGCCTTAAATTCTTGTTGGCAGGACACTTTCAAGAGTCAAAATCATACGTCCCTGTAACATGTAGACAGACCAGTGATGGCAAGTGAGTGAAATTTCATTCTATCAGCCTTTTTTTTAGAAGAACATATTTTGTAAGACATTTTGTAAGATATTTTAATAAGATGTTTTGTAGAAAACGAATCAGAAACAGAAAGCAAGGAAAATAATCCATTGCAGTAGAACTTTACCTTTCAATGTGGCTGTTTACAAAAACTCTTCTTATTGTTGTTGAGAGAACACTGGACAATATCAGATGCAGGGATTACAAGTAAAACCTTTGACTAGAATTATCACTGTCAGCTGTTGACATGACCTGTATTAGTCACCAATTGCTACAGTCATGGCCTACACAGGCAGACTCAGTTCAACTGTTCTTGGCTGGGAAGTTCCCTGCTGAAACCAGAGTGTCTTTTCTCTTTTAAGGGAGAATTGCTTTTCCTTTCAGCTGGGTTTGTCCAAAACACATACAGAACAGGTATATTCTTTCACTAGTTGAAGTTGCAACCTACTCTGTGTTTTGTAAGTTTTAGCTGTCAACAAAGTCCTCTTGAGTTAAATCTAAAAGGGTTTTTAACCTTTTTGTTCCCAAATCTTCTGATATTTTTGCTTTGTGATATCCCACAAAGGGCTTGATTCAGAAATCTCACTTTTTGGCTGAGTTACAACATGCACAAATGAGATTAGAGACTGCTTCATTATTCTGTTAATCATTTGGAATTTGAAACTGTTTAGAAGTACTTGAAAACTTGACATTTCATGGAGGGAAAAGCACTCTAAGAAACCCTGGGCAAATCCTGTGAAAGCTCTATGGCGATGACAAAGGAAGATTTTAAATGCTTGGGGTGAATGTATGTGGGAATTCTTTCTAGATATTTAACAAACTTCTTAAAGGTGAACTAAATGAAAACAGTGTTATTGCATTGTTTTTGCTCCTTGCTGCTCTTTTCTTGGCAACTTCTCTGCACTTATTTTTAACAGATAAAGCAGTGTATTGTAAACCAAATCATATGTTCTCTGGCATAAATCTTTTTAATGCTAAAGTTTCCTCAGGGCCTAAGTGATAACTCCGGATGTTGACTCATTTGATAAATGGTATCTCATGATGATGACTGCAGTCCCAAAATCTCCCAGATAAAGTTATGTCCCATCCTGCTAGGTCCTGCTCTGTGCAGCATAGAAGAAGAAAACTGGAAATGCTCTGCTCAGGCAAGGCAAAGGATGGGCTGCAGTGTAGCACGCTATTCAAGGCTGAGTCTCCTGATAGAGATATTAGGACAAATGTGCCTCCTGCCAGGTCCTGACAGTATTGTCCAGGTAAAAGCCAGGGTGCAACCTCTGATGTTAAAGCGGTTGTGCCTAAGTTCTGCTTCGTGTGAGGCAGATTGCAAATGTTTCTGTCAGACTACAACCCACACAAATGAGTGGCTGCCTCAGGCCCACAGGCTTGTTGCGCCCCACAGGCTTGTTGTGCCCCACAAACTCCCAGTCTGGGTATCAGCCAGTGATGGTCAGTGTCCTCTAGGAGTAGCTGTTGTCACTAGCAAGTCTGTCCCACTGTCAGCTGTGTGGCCAACAGGTGTTTGAAATAACTTGAAAATAACTTGATGTAGCAAGAAACATAACTTTAGATGTTGTTCTGTGAGCAGCAGGGCTGATAAAGCCTGGTTTCTTACAGGCTTGGACCCTTTAAACTGCTCAAAAAGTGCTAATCTCAAACTTTTCCCACCAGTTACAACACTGTCTAGGGCAGAGCCATAAAGGAAGAGAGACAGATCATGCTGTAGCTACTTTTCAGTCAAAGCATCTCTACATTTTGGCCATAACATGCATATTCATTGGCTAGTCAACTGCTGTATTCAAGGGTATTCAGTGAAAGCCCACAAACTCAAAAATTCAACAGGTAGATGAACAGGCAGACAAGTGAATAATCAAAAAGTTAAATAAATAAAGGTTAGATTAATAAATATTAATAAACAAGTGGATCTTCAGCATAGATGTTACTAGTTTTAAGTCTTTCTGTAAAGAGTTTTGGTGGAACACAGAGAACCTTAGTTTTATAAAAACCTCTGTACCTTGCAATGTTTTCTGTAGTTGGTAGCAGTTTATATGTGTACATCTAAGTTGGCAAAATCTATCTGTAGGACATTTTCAATGTTTTTCACTTGAAGTAGAAACTTGTTCACAGTTCAGTTCTAAAACATTCATCTACCTGTAGTAATGGTTCCAAGCAGTACTTCTGGAATAGTGAATTTAGTGGCTTAATCCTATTACCAAAATAAAGTGTTTAACTATGTGTCATTCCCCTTGTTGTATCCCATAGAAATTTTTCTGAGGCTGAATGGAAGGACACCAAGGAACATTATTCTGAATAGCCATTGGTTTTCTGTAGACTTTTTTATGTGAAAAGCATTTAACAAACTACTTTTATACTCAGGCACAATATTAAACAGATTTAGCTGGCCTCTTTCTTAGTTACTGTACCTCTGAATAACATGAGATGGAAATTAATCCTGATAATTTTCACATTCACCTAAGGAGAAAGGGAGAGGTGAAGGGTTGTGTGGTCTACTGGTTTAAAAAGGAGACTGAGACCTTACTTCTGCAGCTGGTAATTCTTAGCTTAGCTGTTACCCTACTTTGTGATTTTAGAGATCACTGGATTTTGCTACTGCTGTGTTAATTCATCTTTGCTAACTGTCAGATTATTTCTAGAGATTTCCAGGACAGAAATGTGTTCATATGTACCATTTAGTGCATTTAAACTGCACCATAATTTTAAAAGGGCTGAGACACAGATATGGACATGGGAACTCCTTCATCTATACTGGCAAATTATTGGAACAAACGTTGTTATGAGTTTGACTCAGTAGAATTAATGCTCTCCCAATAACCTTTAGGCACAATTCAGGACCTGTCCATGAATTGGCCATAAACTATTCCTACTGATGGGTTTGGATGCCACTGATCTATCTGGGAGGATGTGGGGCACTCTGTAACAGTTGTTTTAGATTCAAAGAACAGCACATTTAATTGATTAACATTGGTGCAGTCTCAGCACAGTCTAGGGCAGCAGTTCTGCAACACATCTACTGCAGTTGCAGACTGGCCTGCATGTACTCAGTCATTCTCATACAGCCTAGATCTATGCAACTAGTCTACACGCTTACTGACTATGCATTTGATACCTGAGGACTGTGTGCATCCGCTGAGCAGATGCGTAGGGTGTGGATTTGTTAAACAACCTGCATATGTGTAATAAGATATATCCACATATAGCACATATATGACTGATTTGAGATGTCCTATAAACACAGATTTTCGGCATGCGTGCTATATCCTGGGCAGCCAGATGTCTACTATTCCTGGGCAAAAAGCCAAATGTATTGATTTCAGTTTTCTTTTTCCTCATGAACAATTTTTCTAGGTAGAAACAGGGACATGTGGTAAACACAAGTTTTTGACTACCATACAGTGAGTCAGGTTCAGGCGTCTTTGCTTCATTCTTTCAGAGTCACAGAAATGAAAGAAACTGGGTATGTTAGAAGATTTGAGGAAATCCTAATAGTTGACAGTCCAGGTCTTTTAGTTGGGATTTACTGAGATTTCAGATACGTTAAGTAAAATATATGATACTGCACAGAGCTTGTGCTCATCAGGAAGCCTAATTAGATATGCTGTTACTGCAGTAGAATTCATAGCCCAGCTCTTAGGTGGGATTTCCTAAAATATTGAAAAGAACCAGGTCCACACTTCCCATTGAAATCCAGTGAGAAAATGACAAACATCTTACTTACCTCAAGAACTCTTCAAAAATACCCTCTTTGTAACTTTTGATAGCTTTGTATACACTTCATAGGATCAAACAGTATCATTTCACTGCATAGGTACATGCTGTAGAGACCATAGAAACTTCATCCAGTGTTGTATTTCTGAGCTGTTTGTTTCCTTTGTCACAAACATTTATGGGAAACACAACATACAACATACACAGTGTAATGGTAAGGGTACTGGAAAAAATTGTTACAATATCTGCTGCCAAATGCTTCCTTTGGAAACAATCTGCTGCAACTTAATGAGATGTACTGCATTTAAAAATAATTAAAAGCCTTTGAAAATCTTCTCCCAGCTAGTTTTATATAAAAATGATGGGACTACAAATCCCTATAAGAACACAGAAAGTTCCGGAAAAATATTTTTAAAGTAGTAAACCTGTAATTGGTGTAAACATGCCAAGCAAATGTGCAATTACAAGCTCTTGGCCTCATTACTAGAGGATTTAATTACATTTCTGTTACATAAGATCTTTTCTCTGTCTGTCTTCGTAGGCTTTTTTGTTGAGGATTCCTCTGCACATGTGTGTATCCATCTGCCCAATCACATCCTAAGGGACCCAGAGAGTGTTAGAGAATGAGAGGCTGTTTTATGTCTGTGTAAGCATTTGTTCCACATCTACTCTTCTCTGCACCACACTGTAACTAAAAACCTATTTATTTAAGTCTTGAGGTATATATTTCAAACTGCATTAATTAGGAATGATTCTCCTTTCCCTTTCTCAACCACAGTCTTACAGGGCTATTGAAGCTTGAGCACTGAGTTCAGTCTTGGCAGGTCTCCACCCCCCTCTGAGGTCCAGGTTCAAGCTGTATTAGGGTTCTTTTGTGCTGATGCTTGCAAATTCAGCAGGGAAGTTCAAGAGAGGATAGATGAGCCCTAACATTGCTTAGGCCAGTCTTCATTTCAGAGCTGAAAGGTGAGAAAAAGTGCAAAAGCGAAGTTGGTCCAGAACGGTTTTAAACAGCAAGCCATAAATTATCTTTTTTTCCCCCCTTTTTTCCATTCCTTCCCCCTCCTCAAGAGAAGGCATTTCCAGTAAAAGCTAAATTTGTCTCAGAAATTGGCTCTGTTCTTTTCAACACTACTGAATGCTTCACTGCTAAGAAGGACCCCTAGTGTTTTTGTCAGGTTTCATCTCTTTCAAGCTTATGTATTTTTGTGTATAATACACATATAAACACAAATAATTGCATGCACATTATATACATATATTCACATATATATATAGACAGTGCAGGGTCATCGTTTTTTCTGTGGTGGAATCAAAACATGCACCTAATCTAAGTCTGGGTCTGCAAGGCTTGCCTTTTCAAAGGCATATTGCAGCCTAGGGAAAGCCAATTTTATAAGCTAACAATGACTGTAGGCTGCTCAGGAACACTTGGTTACACCGTATGCCAACCCAGCAGCAAAGGGTGTTTTGTCTGAGTGACATGCCAGCTCCTAAGGATGAGCACTGAGGGCACTCTCTTCTGAAGAGCTGTAAAGAAAGATCTACAAGAAAGGGCCATGTATGTATTCTGTCCAGTAAAAGAGGGGATGCAGAGAAAAATGCAGAGAAACAAGATTAAGTGCATTATCTGGAGTAGTTATTAATAGTTATAGTAGTTATTGTAGTAAATATAAGCATATTTGAGGAGGAGGCAATTAAAGTGTGAATGAGAAGGGAATGGAAAAATAGACAAAGTTTAACTTGCATTTTCTTCAGGGTCCCAAGCAACCTTTCCTAACAGTAGTACTTGGTCATAACCAAGCTTCTATACAGAGTAAAAGCCAAGTAAGATCTTTTCCATAATAAAATAGGTTTTTCAATAAAGGAAGGTGAGTTGAAAGAGTTTAGCTGTAACTTGCAGCCTTCAGAAAAGAAAGTAAGGTTTGGGAAAAAAAATTCAAGCAAGAATATATACCAGGAAAAACTAAAAAGTACTATTTTTGTTATTATTCTATGACATCCTTTTACTAGGAATTTTTAAGAGGATAAGAAGGCAGTTGACATAAATCAATGAAAGACTCTGTGAAATATGCCCATTTAGTGACAAGAAAGTCCAGTGTTCCAGCAAAAAGCTGGCAATTTGCCCACATGGGCATGGGGATTAGGGGACTGATTACCCCCACACCCAGGGAGAGGAGTGCATCTGGTGAGGACTGCACCTTGCTGTCCCTGGGGTCGGGCCTGGTGACCTCAGTCCCTTGAAACATGCTAATTTCCCAGGCTTAGCTGTCACAAGTACAAATCATCCACACCAGGATGAAGGCAATGCAAAACCTTGGTGGAGGAAGAAGCAAGTTGGCTCTGGGGGCAGCAGGGTGCTACCCTGCAACCAAGCCATGGTGTGCCTGGGATGCCTCTGTCACCTTCCCCAGAGAATGCCCTTTGAGGGAGTGACTGCAGGACTGGCGGCCTGTACCACCCATACAGATGGTTTTTCTATGTGGCCAAGACATTGTATTAGCTTAGATGTAGTTTTTCTCTGTTGTTTCCTACAGACACATCACTAGCTGGGCAAGAATTGCTCCTCATTGGCATCCTTAGATGTGCCTTACATGTTCTGATGAATTTTTTTCTTGACCTGAGAAAATACCGACTAGTCAAAACATAAACATGACACTCAGTATATGTTTCAAGTTGCCAGAATATTTTCACCTTTCATAAACAAAATGTTCTAATTTTCCAGCTAAAAATGTTTTAGTAAAACAATGTACAATGAAAACATTTCAAAACGGTGAAATTCAGAGAGAAATGTGTCAAAAATAGCCTAAAAAATAACATAGCTGACCTAATTATTTCAGACATTCTGTTCATATAAATTTTCAATATTTAGTATTCTTCTGTGTGTGTACTACTCCCAGCATCTCCCCCCTCCTCCTGCTTTGCTGTCTAAGGGACTGTGGTTAATGGCTTTCATCCACATGAGACTTTGATATGTGTCTTCTCCTAATTTAGATGGGAACGTCTTCTCCAGTGTCTTGATGGGATTTTTTTCAGATATGTGTGTATTTTTTCAAGGTGAAGCCTGTTTTCTAATCATTAGCAGTGGCTTCTTCTAAAATTTGACATTAACTAATTGTAAACACTTAAAATTTTCAAGTAAATTTCCAACACGTAAAGTTTCATCTTGTGCATTGGAAAAGTGATAACATTTTCATTAACTTGACTACAAGAATTTTCTCCGCTATCATATCATCAGTAAAATAAAAAATGCATTTAATCAACTGAAATTTCTGTGTAAAGTCTTCTACAGTAAAGCTTTATTACCCACATTATAGAAATCATCTGCTAACTTATATCTCATGCAGGCAATAAGACTTTGGTCCAAAGTTCATTTCTAAAGACATCTTAGCAAATGTCTCCTCTTCAGATCAAAGCTTTTTCCAGAGGAAAAAAGTTCATTTTTAATCTTCTGTTTAATTTAATTAGCATAAAAATAATTAACTCATACCCAGTATAAAAGAACTTAACTGCCTAGTAGAAAACTTCTGTTGCTCATTATCCTGAGAGGCAACAAACTCCTGCTACACAGTAAGATAATAACTAACCTATTCTTCTTCCCAAATCCATACACATAAAGAAAATGTTAACAACTTAGAGATAATTAGGTCATTTTTATGCTGCCTAAACTCAGTCATGTTTTGTAAGCCACACTGCTGGAAATATAAGCATGCAATAAAAAACCAGTAAGACAAGACAGTGATAATACATCGACTTCTGCAGTATTTGTTGTAGCTTTTTCTGGCTTATCAGTGTCTCAAATAGTCACTAGCTCTGTTTCTCTTCTGCAAGTCTTCAACTCCTCTCTTAATCTTTCTCAGCCCTAGAATCACATAAATATCCTTTTTATGCAAAAGTTTTGTCTTTCTTGACCATGAGAGTTTCACACTTGGGTATTATGGCAGGACAAGAGAAACAAATTTAAAAAAAATCTCTTGGCTGGTAAGAAAATAAACAAGAAACAATCACACATGTTTGAGTATAGTGTATTTATTAAAAATTTCTATGTCCTGTTGACAGGAGATTGTTAGATTAGCTGTGTCTCTTTGGTAACTAACTTATTAATCATTTATTGACAATGGACTAAGTAAACAGAGTACCTGAAATTTTGGTGTTTGTCACCTAGTATGTTAAAAGAAACTACAGTCAAGTAATTGATGCACCTCTGATATACTACTTAAAAAACAAGGATCTGGCTGAGCATGGTGTCTACATACATGTTTAATCTGAAGTAATCAGATTTAAGAATATGCTTAAAGATAAGCACATGATTCCTGGACTGATTGAATTAGCCATCTGCTTACCATTGATTTCCATGGCAGATTAGTACTGTTATCACTTTGAAATGCTCGGAGAATTGCATCACTAGCTCTTATGCCTATTTGAAAACTTGTCTCGGTGGTTACATCCATGCTAGTAAATTGAATAGTATCTGGAAATGTTCTCTGGCCTTGTGGCCAAGTGGGATTGTCTGGTCACATCCTTACAGGTACCTTTGGTACTCTCCAAACCGGGTAGTAGGTCCCTGCCAATGCAAATCCCCACACTGTGCCTATGGATTTGGGAGAAAACCATGTCAAAAACATGCCAAGGCCTGCTCTACCATTAATGGATCAGAAGACTGTGTTTCACTTCCCAGTTGTATTCTCTAGCTCTGTTTAATTTATTACTATAGATACAGCCCTCATGTCCTGAATTTTCTGTAGGTTTTCTCATAAAATTCAACATTGGATACCCAAAGGGAGAAGGTTACTTTCTGAGCAAAATCAGGCTGTTTTCCTTAGATGCCAGCTGCCAGAAGAAGAAATACTGATTTCTTTTGATTATTAGATGAATAGCTGGCAATGGGCTAGAGATTTCTAACTGGGCTGGGTATTTGGGGGGCAGTGATGTTAGAGCAGCACACATCTGATGAGAAAGGACTATTAATTCTTTTCTGCAGAAACTATGGAATAATTTTGCCCAATTATTAAAAGTCTAGCACTTAGGTTGCAAAAAGAAGCCCTAAGATCTGAAGGCATGCATGAAAAATAGAGGAGTACACCATGCTAGCTGGAAGAAAAGAGCTGCTTCGTGAGAATTTTTCACTTCCTCTAAGCAGCAAAATTAGCTAATGTCAGAGACCTGCTTCCAGACATATCGGAAGCATATTCTCATCTAGTTTAATAGCTTTTATACCCTTAAGTAAAGTTTTTGAAGATTTTATCTAAACTGTTGTTCCACTTCAACATTTGTGTTACATTTTATTACTCTTATTTTCTTCCTTCAGAAGAAGATTGATCAAGCAGCTGATCTGTTTTCACAACATATTTAATGTAGACCATAGCCACACATTTCCGTTAATGAGGATACCTAGAACTGAAATCAAGCAAGCTAGTGCTGCAGCTTTGTTAGCAATACCTCCAGCATGCTCCTGTTCTTTAAAATATATTTAAAGAGTAGAGAGGGTACAATCATATGCAGTAATGCTTTCAGCTGGCAAGCCTGAAGAAAAGAAACCATTTCATCAAACTAACCCTGACCATGTAAAGTATCTGTTTCAGACAGAAAAGCCTGAAATCTAAAATCTGAAACAATAATATAAGTGCTCAGAAAAATAGGATAGCAAAAAGTCAACAGCTTTCATATTCTAGAGAACTCATGGGTTTGGATGGACTAAAATACCTCAGCTCTTTCCTGGAAGGCAATGACATAGAAAAGATGAGGGAAAGCAAGTGAGGAACAGAAGCTGTTACTAGCCTAATGAATGTTATTTGACTGAGTCATTGTATAATTCACAAAATCAAAATCATGTGGGTTTTCTCCTTTGTCTACTGTTTGCAAATTTTTTTAATGTGATCACAGAGTCCCCATTTCTTAAGAAACCTAAGTGCTTTCTCTATGTTTTTTCACATTAAATCAAGTGAAATACTTTTACTTTCCACTGACACTCTGTGCTTTCTGCTTATCCTTTTCCAGCCTGTCGTTTTAGCAAGCAAGTTCCCTCTGACTTTCTGGAGCCTTTAAAAAAATTATTTTCTTTGGAACTTAAATTTTCCAGATGTCAGAGATTTTAAAACATCCAGTATATAGTGATCTGATCAATGTTTCAGTAGTTGTTTAGAAATGTTGACATAATATGTAAGGAGAATACATTATGGCATGTGGATTATTAAAGACTTTGTTGGCATTAGGTTGTACAGGCTGCATTGTTCACATATGGTGAAGTCATGAGGTGTTTTGTTATCACTATTTTTTATTTATATAGTGCCAAGAATGTGCTCAGCAGAACCTTGTTATGAATACAACAAAACCCTTTTTAAAACATTGGCTATCATGTATTTACATTACACTGTTTTAGAGATATTTCAGAACACACTGCGGGGTTTTAAATTTGTGTTGATTTAATTTTCCAGTATAATTCTCCCTCTGAATTCTGGATGCCTTTTCTCCTTTTCTCTTTTTTCCTTTTTTTCTTTTTCTTTTTTCTTTATTTTTTATTTAGCACATTCAAGATTACTTTTGTGGTGTTAACTGCCAGTACTTTGCAATTTGCCTAGGATAAACAGTGGAACGTCCTGCTGCAAAGCCAGGAATCTAGATATCCACTGGGACAGACCTGGTATTTCTAGCTCTGAAATACCTCATGCTCCAGAACAGAAAATTTGTTATAGTAGAGTTGGGAAAAAAACCCCACTACTACTACTTTAATACAGGAAAAAGGAGCAATAAATATGTCAGGGCTTTTCTCTGTTACCTTTCCTTTTTTAGGAAAGTTAGCTCTTTCTTATAGTTTAACCATGCACACTTAAACAAAATGGTGTTCCTTGCTTCAAAACACATTTTGTGTATGACCAAATTGTTCTCAGTAGTAGTGCTGTTGTGGATGCATGCTGTGGATCCTGTATATGAGGCTCTTATGCAGTGGAATATGAGATTGTGGTCTGAGAGGGACAAAATAAAATTAGGCAAGAAAATAAAAGGTACTGAGAAATCAGGGTCATTGCTCCTCATGCTTGATTGTCAGGGTTGCTGGGCTAGCAGTAAGCATCAGAAGCTGTCAAATATCTGGGGAAAGAATCTGCCTGCAGTATAGCTAGTTTGCAAGACAATTCAGACCTAGTAAAACTGCAAAGGCAGTGAAGACTGGTGGTGAGGACCTGGAAGTCAATTGTACCTGCACCCCAGGCTCAGACAAAAGGGAAGGAGGTTGCTGCCCTGGCAGCTGAATAGGATCTGGGGAATTGCTGTCCTGAGCTCAGATATTGCTTTGAGCTCAGTGGCAAGAAATCAACACCAGAGACGAGACCACTGAATTTCAGCCAGGAGCAGGCAAATTCAACTACGATCAGCAAGGCACGAAGACCATTCAGGAGATAAACCTAATGCATTCACACTAGAGAAGAACGGCGGTGGTACGAAGTACATGTCCACAGCAGTCAGCTGTGCCCATATGGCAAGCAGCAGCAGGGCAAGCACACTTACCTGTGTGCAGTGCTTGCACTGAGCCACGCTTAAATATCCATACAGATACCTACTGTATTCTGTTTAAACTTATGGGCCATTGCTTTCTGCGAACATCTTCTGATAATAACCAGTAACTCAGTGAGGTGTGAAAAACATGTTGAAATTCAGAGTATGTGAAACAGAAATCTCCGACAGCTCTAACATGGCAAGAATGCAACTGCTTAAGAAGAGTTGCCAGTGCGTGAGCCCCCTCATGGGACAGTCCATGGGGTTTTTTCTTTCTTTTAATATCAGGTTGTGCCTGATTTTGCAGCAGCAAAATGTTTATTCTATCTCCAATTTTAATAACTTTTTAGTTGCATCCAAGCTAGTCCTATTTTCAGGTCAAAAGCACCTGCTTGTCATCATGAATATACCTTTCTATTTCTTAAGCTGTTTGTGTTTATGAAAACTGACTGACAAGAAAAGACTAATTTGCCAAAAGTCGCTATCTGTGTATGGCAGCATTGATGTCAAAATTCTTAGTGTGCTAAGAATTCCTCATGTTATTTTACCTAGAGTTATTTAAAAAAAAATCTAATAAGGGTGGTAGTAATTCACAGCAGAGCTACTTCATAAAACCCTAGATCTCAAAGCTACAAGGGAGTATTTGACATAATCTTCTCTGATCTCCTTTATAACACACACCATAATGCTTCCCCAAATTAAATTGTGCTTAAATTAAAGCACATCTGTCTACTCTTTCTCTTTCTATGCCCCCCCTTCCTCACGTAAAATTCAATCTTTATTTTGAAATTGGCACAGGGAGAAAGAATCTACTGCAAGCTGAAGTAATTTGTTCCAGTGAAAAATTCTTTCACTGCTAAGAACTTGTGCCTTATTTCTTGTCTGAATTAGTCATGCATCAGCTTCCAAGCACTGGATCTTGGTGTATGCCTTTGTCTGCTAGGCTGAAGACCTAGCTTATTGCTGCAATTTTGCTGCCATGGAGGTGCTTATTTACAGGCTGTGATCAAATCAATTCATAATTTTGATAAATAAATAAATAGAGTTAAATAAGTAGAGCTAAATAAATAGAGTTTTTGGAATTCTTGACTAGAAGACATGATATCCAGTCATTTATTCTTTCCCT
>NW_010160041.1:45259-53496 GCF_000695765.1 Mesitornis unicolor
CCTAGAAAGAACATTATTCAGTAATTTAATCATTCCTAGGGCACTTCTCTAACACTTTGTCTATTCATCAATATCCTTCTTGAACCATAGTCCTCAGAGTAGACACAGTATTACAGTAGCCATCACCTCAAGTCCAGGTTCAGGGTTGTGACAGGGGCTCTCCCTCTTCTATTCCATACTCCCTGGATCCCAGGACTGCATCCCAAAATGTCTGGGCTGCTGCGTCCACTTGGGACTTTACATTTTTTCTGGTATGAATCATCGGTCAAACACTTTCTTCGAAACGCCATCTCAGTGATTACATTACTTAACTTTACCCTAGACTTTGAAAGCTAGATTGTAGAAGCTCCCTGGATTGCATATGTGAGGGAGATTTTCCATGGGATGTGTCATAAAATAACTGTACATCTGTGATTTATTGACCATACAGAAACTAAGGAAACTAAATCTTAATTTGGACCCTTAAAGCCAACCAGTGTGAACACCATTCCCTTCCATATCTCCAATCCTCTCTCATGCAATAGAACAAGATAAACACTGTATTCCATCCACACCTCCCATCCCTTGGTTAAATGACTTCATCCCACCTTTAAACCCACTCAGTACTGCCGCTGAGGTATCACTTAGCAGTCCAAGTAATCTGCCTGAAACTAACCTCATTTTAGAAAACCATTACGCTTAAAACATGAGCAGCCACAGCCACTCCTGAAACACTCTGTAAGTGCTGACGCATAGTTTTCACATTGTATGTACCCAGCAGGCATCTTTCTTGTAACAATAAACCCATTAGCACAACTAACTGTGCCTTCAGTGCTTATCTCTGCAGGATTTAGCACATCATGCGCTGTCTGAAAGTACTCAAACTGTTTGTTGGGTTCTGTTTTGTTGGTCTAAATTCCAAGATGGAAAATGTTCTTTTTGAATTGTGGGAAAAAAATGACACCCTGTCCTGTGTGGAAAGTGCACTTGAAACTCTGTTGCTTTACATCCTTATAGTTATAGAATGTTTATCTCGGTGGCTGTTTGACCTCCATTAAGGTCTGCTTCATCATCAGAACTGCTCTAAATTACTTTCAGTCGTTATATTATTACTAGAAATAAATGTACTGTATTTAATAATATATGACATTTATTTTAATCTGTGTTTTCTTTTTTTTTCTTAAATATGTTTGTGATTTGTTGAAGGCTGCTTTGATTTGTAGCATCTTATGATATAAGGTTTTCCAACAAGAGGCCCACAGTTCAGATAGGGGGAGGCAGGGCACTTTGCCTTTATGGCTCTCACCAAGTCTGGGAGAATGGAAGAGGAGAGAGGACCAACATGACATTTCCGTCTGGTTTCCTCTGAGATATACAGTGCTCAAGAAGCTTCATTAATCATGGTGTGGGGCTGGTTGAACATTCATAATTTAGTAATATGTAGACCACAATGACTGAGGGTATGAAAATGATATTTTAATTTCTTGAGACAGTTTATAGTTTCAGGATGAATGTTTGCAGAGAGGCTTGTGCTGGAATGCTAGACTTGAATCTCTCCCACAGAGTTTGCAGTTGTTTGGAAGGAGCTCTATGTTAACAACGAAGGCAATGTATCAGCTTGGGACTTTTCTGCCAGAGTCTGAAAAAGGTCAAGCGAGAATCACCAGGGCCAGCACACTCATGCACACATACATATCCTTACTGAACTTCAGCTTAATGAACTTTACAGCCTCTGTCTTGGGAAAACTAAGGTCTCTTGGCTTCCTAGGAAATGGGGTTTTTAGAACAGGTTTACAGCAGTGTTTGATCTTCAGCCCACAATAAGCACCTAAGATGTATATTAATAGTACAACATTTTGATCATAAAATTATAAGCGAATTATTTTTAGTTTGTAGCTCGAGGAGTAGAATATGAGGTGGGCTTTTGGAGTCATGTAGTATAATAATAAATACTCTTATATCAAAACAGTTTCTCAGTTTGGATTAAGTTTTCTATAAAAATGAATCATTGTCCCTGTGTTAAATAGTGCAATTGACTCTGAAGAAGAGTTTTCTTTGAACTACTGACTTTCCTATGAAAGTTAAGGTGCTGGTAGGGCTTAAGAACTGTACCCAAGCAGCATTTTTTGAAATGCTAGAAATAATAGTCACAGTAAATGCAATACAAGATTCTATAAACTGGTCTGCCAGTGCACTCAATTCTTAACAAAACGTGCTGGGAAATCATTTACTGTCCATGTTGTGTTTGGAGCATCCCCAGGAGCTTAGCTAACTTTACACTGTAAATGATATCCAATTCTGTGTGGCTTGTGCTGGCTAATGTGTGCTCTGCTGCCCCACAGAACAGCCAGTACACACTTGCCTTTCCTTTCCAGGAGGTGGAAGTCCTTCTCCTTAAATGCTGCTTCAATTTTGAGTTGGTTACAAAGTCTGGCTGTGTCAGCAAAAGCGAGAGGAATACTTTATCTCAGCAGACTGGCAGACAATGACAAGCAAGTCCTATCACACTCCATGTAGCCATACTACCCCACTGCTGGGGAAGGCATTGTGACTGTGAAGAACGAGAGAGACTGTGGCTAGACAGCTCTTAAAAGAAGTGTGTCTATTATTTTTATTACTGGATTAGAAAGCACTCTGGATTCATATATGCACAACTTAAACACACACACAGCTGAAGTCCTAAAGGGCCAACCATTCACTTGCAAGTAAACGTCTCATTTACTTCTTATTCAGTGCATTTTTTAGGTAAAATTTTATTATTTTGGGAGTAATTTCATGGAAATTGTTAGCAAATTAAAATTATTTTTGTACTAGTAAAAACATGCAGTATCAGCTCAGACCAAGAAGTCTACTTGCTCAGTGCTCAGTCCTTGCTTGGATGAGCTAGACTTTGCTGGATAAAGACAATACAAAAAAAGTTCAAGAACCTGGTCCATCTTATTTGGCAAGATAAATGTTTACTGCACACAGATAAAGGTACAGTTTATAATGTACACATTTCTTTTTGTGTTCTGTAGAGAAGAGAGTAATTTGCAATTTCTCCGAGTGTTAGGAGCTAACACTTTTTTCCAGCAATTTCCTGCTGTTTGGCAACCCTTCTGTTGTAGATCACAAGCACTCTAACAGACCTGGCTTGTGCTGAGACAGGTCTTCTCCTAGACTGATTTAATTACTGCTGTTATTGTGAAGAAATAAACACTGACTAATCATTGGTATGTCTGTCTGTCTGTTCAGATGTTGTTGTTTATGAGCACATAGTTTAAACTTCTTCCTATTTACAATTTTTAAAGTTGATTCTTCTGAAATGTCTGGATTTCAGCTTCTTCCCTACAGCAGTCTTATCCAGGCTCTTAAGTTTTATACAATTGAGGTGATTTGGGGCAGTAGGGTCCCTTAAGCTAGAAAAGTCTGTTTTGAGTGTGGTATGTTATTCTTCCTTTAATTTACCTTTTTGAACATGTAAACTTTTAGTATTTTAAATGTTCTGTGGCAAAAAGTCACATACTTAACCTATGTATTATGCAAAGAACTGATTTTAGTTATATTTTTAGTATTTCTCCAACTAATATCTTTTGATGGGTTCTAGTTCTAGTTCATCTAGTTCTAGATGTTTTAATAACGTTGGTAAGCCATCCTATGGTTAAGTAAGTGTGTCCAGCTGTCATTGAGTTGGTATAACCAACATTTAACAGTTATTTCCTGGATTTATTGCAACCACGATGACTCTTTACCTGTCTTCTGCAGGTTGAAGTCCTGAAGGAAACATACTACCTCAGTTGTGTGAAAGCATGGAGAAAAAAATACATGAAAACCATCAGATGTAGGACATTGATGTATCTATGTGACTGCAAAATGAAAAAAAAAAAAGAGATGGTTAAAAACTTGCATAGCTGACCTTCTTTGAGAGATTGAAAAGGCTGCCTTTTCCCACTTTCTTTCTTGCAGTAATTAAATACAGATGAGGCTTCTTTCTTTCTTAACAGGTTATCTTTCTCTCACTTTTCAGGATTTTCATCCATAAATTGTTATAAATGTATCTAAGTGCTACAGTTAATTGTGCAGAGAATATTATTTAGCAAAGGCCAACTTGCTAGGTGTCTTGTTCTATATTCCCAAGCTACAAAGCAATTGAAAATTACTTTTTGCAGGAGTTAGAAGATTCTTATTAGCATGTAAAATTACCATGTGAATTATTTGAATTATTTTGCCAAAGCATAAATCCAGGTTGAAGAATCCATTATTAAATTCACAGAGAAGTCCTCTTCCTGAATCCAGCAATCTGAAATTAAAGAGGAGAATTCAAGGACCAGTTAGAGATTCCCAAAAGATCCTTTGAAAAATACTGCCCACTGGTTGTCTCTTTCAGGTCTGAATTGAGAATCAGTAGGCGTTGTATAGGAACATAATATACTCTGTGTATTTAAAAGCTGTAAGACAGTGAATGGCATGCATGCATCATATTGACTAGGTACTAGTCATTTCAGTTCCAGGAAATGCCATTGTTGTTATGAATAAAATTCTGCATGTCTGTCATTTCCCTGAAAAAATATCTAACAATTACTTGAAAAAAAATTTCAAATAAATGAATTATACAATGAAGCCTTAGCTAGACACTACAAGTTCCTCTCTGTTGAACAAAGAAATAGTTAGGGAGTCATATGGTTGGCGTGAGAATGAGATATATGTGAGCAGGTGTATCTTATCCTTAGGCAACTAAAGCTTATGGCCTCTTACAGGCTTCCTGGTCCATAATGAGCTATCCTTTCCGGAGATTGACATGAGTTAACAAAGAACAGATCTCCCCAGAACCCAGCAAAGATACTTTTGTTGTGCTAGGTTTGTTAGATTTTCAAAAGCTGGTGAACATAAAGGGCAAACTCTTAAAGCAGTTCAGCTCCACCTCAACAATGGAAACCCTATTCCTGTATAATTAACCTGACTTGGCTTAGCTTGTCCTTTGCATGCCTGTCCTTCAAAGAACAGATCAGTAAGTTCTTGCTTCTTCTATAGGCTAATTTCCTATAGGCTTGTGCTGGAAGAAAGCTCTAGCAAATATTGTAATTTTCCTTGTGATGAACATCTTCCTTAAATCCCCTAATCCTAGAAAAACCCTTCAGCTCCTTCTCTATTTTGCTGGTGCTTCTTGTATAACTGAGTTTTAAATTTGATTAGAAAAATGAACCATGTTAAAAAAAAGAATCTTAATGTGGGTTTGCCAACAAAGCAATTGTAAGGGAGAACCACTGCCTGAGGCAGAAAGCTGTAAAAGTGAAGGAAACAGGAAGTTAGCAAAAATGACAGCATACAGAAGCGAGAACCTGTAGAGACAAATACATGGACCCGTGTGTTGTTTTGCTTCGTTTCTGATGAGAAATAAGAAGACAGAAATTACAACCATGCCAACAGTATGTGGAATATCAGATTTGTTGCAGGAAATGAAGATGATAGGATTTGGGAATCTCAGAGGATTAGCAGTGCAACTGAAAGCAACAAAGATCTCTCTACAGGACTTTTGGTAGATGATGGAGGAAAAAACTCTGAGGCTGAGCATAAAACTGCAAATCTGGAAATCACATCTGTGAAAACAGGTCTGTGTGACAGATAGCTATAGGATGAGCACAACAAAGAAGGTAATAGTCATGATGCATTTTGGCTAGGTTAGAGGTTATAGCAAGCAACATCAGATGGTTAATCCCTCAAAGAGGAAGACAACCAGTGCAAAGAGATATAATGGAATTCAATGAGGAATGATATCCTTTAGACATATCAGAATAATATCCAGACAGAAGACAAGCTAGAAAAACAGAAGACCAGAAAGTATATCCTCACCAATAAGAATCAGGTCTACCTGACTGACAATGTAGGTATAAGAAGAATATGAAACAGGTCTATAAGAAGTTCTGGGAAACGCATATATTGACCTGAGGCTTAACAGATTTATATTGGGAGTAATAATGAAAACCCAGATGAGTAGTCCTTGTGAACAAAAGTGTTCAAAAATAATGAGGATAAAAATGAGGACTTGAGTGATCTAGGGTAGGACAGAACAGTGAAGGTGTGAAGATTGTCTTACTTGTTGCAAGGGAATAGGTTTGGTTCTTGAGACTTGTGAATTTTATTTATACTACATTACTACTAGTGCCTAGAACACTGTGGATAGCCTTGACTCTACCATTTACCATTGTAGTATTTGGTCTTTTGTTGCAGAATGTGTTTGTTTTAGACTGTGAAGACATGCATTGAGGCCTAGGGTGTATAGAAAAATGCAAAGTAGCTACAGGTCTTTCTAGAACTGCCTGAATGCTTCTGATTACAGAGGATTTGGTTTATGAACCAAGGTTCTTCAGAGCTTTTATTCCTAAATAAATGACATTTATTTTCTTTCATTTATTATTTAGTATTACTTAGTCTATGCACCCAGAAATATTCTTTACAAATAGAAGGAGTAATACCAACACTCCGGTACTTGCAGATCAGTTAAGTGTACCATATACATTTTTTTCCAAATATATGATTTACACTTCACATAGACATAAAAATATAGAGGATAGAAGAATAATATTTTAAGGGAAGTGGTGAAGACCCATCACTTAGATTAATGTAAAATATCACCCCATCTAAACGGTTCAGACATATATTATACAGAAGAGTCATACATTGGCCAGGATAGGACAAGATGACCTAAGAGCTTTTTCATGTGTAATTACAGGTTTCTGTTTCAAATGGTTTCCCATAGTTTAGTAACAAGACAAACACGCTACTAGAGTTGAAGTTCAAACAACCTTTAAGACATTAAACATGGTATCTATGTGAATAACAGAAATATAATGTAGATTATATTGTGGTTAATAGTTTTTACCCAAAAATACCACAGTGAAAGAATGAGTTGTATTCTTAGTATCATCTGATTTGCCAAGTTCATATTAGTACCTATTTAGTAATACTTTATTTAAGCCAAGTTACTGTGTCTATGCTGTAACTTGTGGATATATCTATATATAGTGCTGTACATGTGTACACATGCCCACTCACACCATGCTGTTCATTGAGGTGTTTTTCAATGTGATCTCTTGATGTCTATCATTTAGGCAAACCCTGTAGCCAGTAACTCTAAACAGAGGTAAAAGACTAAAGTTTAAAATACTTTTAATGAGAAATACTAGAACAAATAACTAGAAGAGACCTATAATATCAAATCTCATCCTATCTATTTGCAGATAAATATTTCCAGTGATTCCTTTCAAAAATTTAGGAAGATTCATCTTCCTCATAGGTTTTCTTCCTCTACTGCAGTCACTGGAAAGATGTTTCAGAACTGTGCTTATGAAAAATGACACTCCTCCTTATTTGTAGTGGAAAAGCATCCATTGCTAATGCTTGCCTGAATGTTAAAGTTGCCATTTTTGGAAAATCTTTTTCCTACTGTGTCCCGTTTCTGTCTTTCCCCAAATGTCTTCAGAAAGGAATCATACCTTTGTCACCCTTTTTTTTGACAGGCTATGTAAGCTAATGCTTTTTGAGTTTCCTTATTTCATCACAATTGTGCAACACAGATCTATAATTTTATGTATTTACTTTGCTTTAGTACAATCAGTAGCAAAACTTTAAAATAATATAAGATAGCAACATGCTTTATCAAAGCACTAGTAAAATTTTAAACAATATGATCTTCATTTGGCTTTTATCATGCTAATACCAGTAAGATTACCAACAATGAAGAACAGTGTCATTTATAGTCAAAGTTCAGAAAGCCAACTTGATTTTGAGCAACTGTTATATCCATTTTCTTTAGCTAGTAACAAATAACTCTGTATTAACAAGTAGTCTGTTTGTTTGTACAGAAGTTGCTAGGCATAACTGACTTATCAGAAGACAACTATATGTTCATGGTAAAATAAGAAAACAGCTCTCTTTGGAGGTGTGTTCCTGTGGCAATGAATGTGCTCATGCTGGTTTCCCACCTGCAGCTGCACTCTGACATGAATTGAAGACTCTTTTCATTCTGCAGTCAGTCAGTACTGCTAGATCATTATCCTCTGTAGTCACTTTCAGCTTATGTTTACCCAGTTTACAGGATAAATTATCTGTTCTTTCTAGAATTAACCTTAGCTATGTACAATGTTTTTTTCATACCATTTCCATCACTCCTGTACTCAGGTGCTTCCAGCTTATGATATCCCATGCCTTGTCTGGACTGGTGATGCTTCCTGTTTCTGTTTCATCTGCGAATCATCACAGAATCACAGAATCACAGAACA
>NW_010160042.1:0-1026 GCF_000695765.1 Mesitornis unicolor
GCAGTGGGTTTGTTGTGCCACCTGTCCATATTTTCGCCATAGTCAATCAGGGTGTACCACAGAGAACTTCGTATTGGGTACTCACTGCCTTGAGCCAATCTTCTGGGAAAATGTCTGTTTCTAATTTCTGAAATGTGGATCCATTCAGAAGAATGAGTATCACTTTCTCTCTCTCTTGGGAACAGCTTATCATTCAGCTCAGCCCAGCTCAAACTGGGTTTTTATGTCAGCCTTGTCAGTTTTAATGTTGGTTTGGATGTCCTCTAGTGTCTTTTCCATGGGTGCTATGCGGAAGTGTATGTTGTGAACAACAGTGTCTTCAAATTGCCTGAGCTGAGTAGCAAACTCACCCACAGTTGGCAGTGTTTCATCTTCTGCCCCAAAGAACCTTCCTGCCAAAACATTGGAATACTTAGGAGAGGCACTCTGTATAAACTTTAACAGAGAACCTTGGCATGGTACTCGATCAGGTTCTGCAAGTGTTTGCTCGTCATAGATTACCCGTTCAGAGTGCCAGCTCTTTCAAATATCTGATGTGCTGCTCTATAGCGTTCCATTTAGTAAAACTACATTCTGTATCCTCTTTATGAGGATATATTCTCTTTAGAGCTGTTACGAGACATTCCCACAGATTTCAAGTGCATATGTCATTCCAAATGGCATTAGCTCCTTGGCTAATGCTCCCAATCACTTAGCCTGTCCCTCATCCAAATCTATTGTATCCGCTTCAGTGTCCCAACACCACAACAGCCATGTCATCAGTGATTCACCACACTCCTGGGCATAGTCTTTTCGTAAAATTCGTAGTTCTTTCAGGGAGAGGATTTTGACCTCTGGCTGTGATTCCCCTTGAGATGGTCCCTCTCCTGCCTCTCTGTCTATGTTATGGTCACTCACTGGGCAGTCCATTTTCTCTGAGCACTTCGGGTGAGTGATGACTAGGTCCATCTGGGCCACGTTTCTCGTGTGCCCGCTGGTGGCTGCGGCTCCCGCCTGCACCAAAACGGGGGCGGGGGCAGTGGCCGC
>NW_010160042.1:1234-8649 GCF_000695765.1 Mesitornis unicolor
ACCGGCGCCAGTGCCGGGGCCAGGGCTACAGCCAGGACAGGAGCCAGGACAGAGGCCGGGGCGGGGGCCAGGGCCACCAGGGTGGCTTTTAAAACCATATTATTCTCACGCAAAGAGACCTGAGCACGCCACTGCCTTACAATTAGTGCCATTTGAATTACAATTATGAACCACAACACATAATCATAATAGCCTTTCTTCATTCCTCCAAACCCCTGTGTCTCAAGCTTGCCAGCCAAAGGAACAGAATCGTTTCTTATTAGCATGTTTGTGACATAGTGGCCAAGGTACTCAGGCAAAGCCTTAACCCAACTCAAGCCTGCATCCATCGTGGTCCAAAATATATGACAATATAACATGGAGACAGGGCAAGTCAGCATGACAGACACCAGAACAAAATTAAGAGAGGTCACAAAAGCATCGTTTAACAGGCCTCGCAGATGCACAGTTACGAGAGACATTGTAGTATTAACTTCCAACTTGTCTCGTTGGGGAAAATAATAATAAAAATTAATTTCCAAACTCGTGCCTCACGTTGGGCACCAATTTATCTTGTCCCTGTTTAAAGGGTCAGAGGACAGGATTTTCTCTCTGTTGTCTCCTACCCTCCCAGGAGGAGGATTAAAAAAAAAAGGGAATAGAGAAAAAGATGCTTTGCACAAGGTTGGAAGTTAAGACTGTAACAAGTTTAATGAAAAAAAAACAACAGGGGAAAGGAAAAAGGGAGTTAATAAGGGACAAAGGATATTTAACTATATACAAAACCCAATCCCAGTAGTCCTGAGTGGAAGTGTTCAAACAGTGCCTCATGGTCACTGCGACTGCTGTCACTCATCACCAGGAACCGCAGTGGATCCGGGAGCGGATGGTGGTGGATGCTGCCGAGCACGTGGAGGGAAACCCAGCCATCCCGAGATGCGACAGAAAGCAGCTCAGGAAGCCAGGAAAAGCCCACGAAAACCTCAAGCCTCCTCAGGATTTTATAGTCTGTGATTTGATAGGAGAGGGAACAGTACTGATCTTGGAGCCCCCAAGGTCCTACAGATACCACAAGTCCTTCCCTTTCAGCCTGGTAACCTTTAATCCATAACACAAAGTTATCTCTTGTATTTATACTTGTTCAATTACAGAAATTGCTTATGAAGGAACTTGATCAGTTCTGGCATTTGCAGTCTTGCTCTTCTTGAGTGTAATCTTGATGTTGAAAAGAGGGATACGAACCTGGAATGCCTATTGAGCTCATCCTTTGCGTAAGAGAAGACAGGACAGAATGATCGACTGAAAAGAACATTTTCTTAAGCTTATCTTGGGAGAAAGGGAGTTGAATGAAAGATACAAACCACTAATACCTTTAGCCTTGAGTTTTAATCACAAAGAGTAGGACAGATAGTAGAAAGTGCTGACTACTTGAACTTACTCTGAACTTACTTAATTAGCATAGTACAGCACCCACCTTTAGGTTATGATGACCCCCAACTCATGAAACCCCCCTACCATCTAAGCATGTGTGATAAAATAAAACAGAATCGCTACCACTTTAACTAGAAGTGAAGAGCTAGTTAGCCAGTCATGTAGATGGATGATAACAGTATTCATAGAGATAATGTAGTTTTCCAAGTTTTGGTGTGTAAAACCTGTATTTGGGGAAGGTGTGCTAGCTTTGCGGAAATGCAATGAAATAAATATCTCAGCTCTGTGTGTTTTTCAGCTCATTGCACACCAGGTAAAAGAACTCTGATTTTTTGGGACAACCGTCTGGCTTGAAAGCCATTTTGAACTTGAGAGTATAAACAAGGTTATCTGCAAGGCCAGTTTGATTCCCTTAAGGAACAGGTGCCTTTTTTCGTTACCCTATCACCACTTGACTTCCCTAGCATTATATAGCACTATTAAGATAAGGATAAGACCTCTGTAATTCCTGTCAGCCTCCTTTTAACTTCTCATCTGTGGTACTTATCTTATATAAAGCCTGTATCACTGTGTTTCTTTTCCTATGACATTGTAAATACTAGCTCCTGGATACTGGAAAGCATACACTTCAATTATCATGTGTGATCCACTTCACACTTTTTCCCCAAATTCGTTAGGTAACTAAGTTTGTAGGTATTACTCCCTTTGCTTTATTAATTTTATCTGTGAAAGGCTCACTAGTTGAAATTACTAAAGAGTCCCAGCTGTTTTAGCGGCAAAGCTGTCTAAGTCTACTCTTCAGGTAACCCAACAGACAAATACTGATATAATTGTGTATAGTTTTTTTTAAAGTATATTGTACTCATTTTGGCAAGCATAGTGTTAATTTTCTTCATAGCAGCTTGTATGGTTCTATATTTTGGATTTGGGATTAAAACACTGTTGATAACACACTGATGTTTAATCTATTGGTGAAGAGTCCTTTCACAATGTCAGTGTCCTCTGTTTCTCACACTGCCTTGCAGCAAGTTGACTAGGGGTGGACAAGAGTTTGGGACACAGACAGGACAGCTGTCCTCAACTGACCAATGGGATATTCCATAGCATACAATATTACCTCAAGGCTAAAAAAGTGGGGGTTATGTTTTGCTAGGGCTGCTATTACTTGGGGACTCGCTGGGCATCATCTGGTTGGTGGTGAGAAACTGCATAGTTTTGCATCACTTGTTTTTCTTGGTTTTGTCTTTCATTAAAGTTGTTTGGTTTTTTGTTTGTTTATTTTTTGAACTTATTAAACTGCGTTTATCTCAACTCATAAGTTTTGTCACTTTACACTTCCACTTCTCTCCCTTAACCAATTTGAGGGGCAGAATGAGCAAGTGACAGTGTTGTGCTTAGCTGCCTATTGAGTTGTCCTGGTTTAGCTTAGCAAGTAGCTAAACACAACACATTCCCTCACTCACTCTCCCTGTTCCCTGGTGGGATACGGAAGATAATTGGAAAAGTAAAAGTGAAAAAACTTATCAGTTGAGATAAGGATGATTTAATAATGAAAATAAACCAAACTGAAATAATAATAACAATAATGAATTGTAATAAAAATAGGAACAACAATAATCAAAGTTATACTCAGCTCTGAAACAGTAGATGCTGGCTGTGAGCATCAGGAACTGAACAAGATCTTATGGAGAGAGCCAACATACAAAAAGAAGTCATCCCAAGCAAACTCTACAATTTATAGTGAGTGTGATGTTTATGGCATAGATACATTCTGCTGGTCAGCTTGGATAACACCCAGGACATTTGTCCTGGGTCATTTGTCTCAGAAAACCCCAGACTTTCACTTCCTCCTCCATCTTCTTGTGCAAAGAGAAGGAAAAAGACAAACAAAACCTAACAAACAAACAAAAAACCGCACACAAAAAACCAAACAAAAACCCCCAACAAACCCCCAAACCCAAAAAAATCCCAACAAAAACCCAAACAAAAAAGCAGCAAAAAAAAACCCCAAAACAAAACAAACACCCCCAAAAACAAACAAACAAACAAACCCACAAGAAACCATGATGAACACAGGTGCAGGCAAAGACTAAAAAACAGTCCTTGAGTTAGTGTTAACATTGATGGCAAGAACCAAATCATGGTGCACTATCAACATTCCTGTTAGCATGAATCTGAAACAAGGTCTCAGTAGCTACTACGAGGAAAATAACTCTGTCACAGCTAAAACCAAGGTGTTAAAACATGACATGCAAGAATGTCCATGCTACTGTATGTATACTGTATATATGCATATATATGCATATCACAACATATGTGTGTGTGTATATATGTGTGTGTATATATATATATATATAATGTATGATGGATATAAGTGAATATTTATATATATTAATATCTCCAGTGTTTCTGGAAGAGGTCATATACTAGTAGCAATTTATTTTTTTTTCTCCTTTATCAGTATTCATAGAAAAGCAAGCTCTGAAAAGTGAAAAAGTTCGGCTGTATAATGAATGTGAGATAGCTAAGTTAATTAGTTTAGCTGTCATTTGTCTTATATTATAACCAAGGCTGAAAGACGTCTTGCTCAGATCTATATTATGTACATAGGTTGACTTGCTCAAACTTAGTGAGTGTCTGATTGCACTGAATATTGCTGTCATGCCTAAATCTTAAATAGTCCTGCTTTCAGGGCATTTCATAGCAGCAGGCTCATAAATAAAGTTATGCAGGATAGTTACTAGAAAAAGAGGGGAAAAAAACCTCTTTCTAAATATAGAATCATAGAATGTATTGGGTTGGAAGGGATCTTTAAAGATCATCCAGTCCAACCCCATTGCAGTAAGCAGGGACAATGTTACTAGATCAGGTTGCTCAGAGCCCCATCAAGCCTGACCTTGAAACCCCAGGGATGGGGACTCCATTGTCCCTCTGGGCAACCTGTTCCAGTAATCTATCACTCTAATATTGAAAATCTTTTTCCTAACATCCAACCTAAATCTACACTTTTCTAGTTTAAAACCATTACCCCTTGTCCTATTGCTATATGCCCTAGTGAACGGTTTTTCCCCAGCTTTCTTATGGCACCTTTCAGGTATTGGAAGGTTGCTATAAGGTCCCCCTGGAACCTTCTCTTCTCCAGGATGAACAATCTCAACTCTTTCAGCCTATCTTTGTAGAAGAGGTGCTCCAGCCCTCTGATCATCTTTGTGGCCCTCCTCTGGAACCATTCCAGCAGTTAGATGTCCCTTTTGTGTTGGGGACACCAAAGCTGTATGCAGTACTCCAGGTGAGATCTCACCAGAGCAGAGGGGCAGAATCACCTCCCTCCATCTGCTCGCCACACTTCTTTTGATGCAGCGCAGGATACAGTTGGCCTTCTGGGCTGCAGATACACATTGGTGGCTCATGTCCAGCTTCTCATCCACCACCAGTACCCCCAAGTCCTTTTCCTCAGGGTTGCTTTCCAACACATCATCTCCAGGCTTGTATTGGTAATGAGGATTGTTCTGACCGAGCTGCAGGGTGCTGCAGTTGGCCTTGTTGAACTTCATGAGGTTCACCTGGGCCCACTGTTCCAGCACGTCCAGGTCCATCTGGGTGGCATCCCATCCCTCTGGCACATTAACCTCATCTCCCAGCTTGGTATCATCAGCAAACCTGCTGAGAGTGCACTCAATCCTGCTCTCAATATAATTAATGAAGCTATTAAACAACACTGGTCCCTGTAGAGACCCCAGAGGGACACCACTTGTCACCGTCTTCCATCTGGACTTCAAGCCGTTGACCACTACTCTCCGGATGTGATGATCCAGCTAAATCCTTATCCACTGAACAGTCCACCCATCAAATCCATACTTCTCGAACTTAGAGAGAAAGATGTTATGGGAATGTCGTGGTTTACGCCCAGTGCATAACCAAGCACCATGATGCCCCAAAAAGGGCTAGTCAAAATAAGGACTGCGAGGGCTTCTCACCACTTAAACAGGTCACAGGCAAAAGACAGACTCATCATAAGGAATAGAAACAAAATAATTTTAATTTGTTACCAACATCAGAGTTGAACAGTGGGAGATGCAACCAGATCTTAAAGTCACCTTCTCCCCACCTCTCCCTTCTTCCCGGGCTCAGCTTTTGTTCCTGGTTTCTTCACCTTTCCCTTCCCCCTTTGCCTTGAGGTGCAAGGGGATGGAAGTGAGGGTTTGCAGACAGTTTTCACGCCATTTGCTTCTCAGGAGTAGGAAGACTCCACCCAGCCTCTCTCTCTGCTTCCACATGCCCCCCCCTCCTCCATTCCATAGGAGAGAAAGTCCTCGAAAGTCCAATATAGGTCTGCCCACAGCTGCAGTTTCCCTCACACACTAACTGCTCCAGCACACACTGCCCAGAGTCATGGCTGCTTCAGGGGCAGGCACTGCTCAGGTGGCCCTGCCCCACTGCTGAACTCTACGGGCTGCAGGCCAGTTGACCTGGCTCTCGCCACAGGTTGCAAAGGGGGAACCTGGGTTCTGCGTCCCCCTCCTTCTCCCTCTCTTTTCTTTCCTTCAACCAACCCTGGTGTTCTTCAGAAGTTTTTCTCCTCGGGCCCCACTCCTTTCTCAGCTGCAGGTCTCTTCTGATGGTTCTGGAGATCCTGGCTCTCTCCTTCTCTCTTTTTTGGGATGAAGCTGCAGCAGGGCTTAAGCTTAAGTTATGGTCAGGGCTGGCCAAGCCCAGCCAGTCAGGGCCGGGGCTGCGCCACCTGCACCTGGGGCCACGCTGGTCAGGGCCGGTGCCAGAGAGTGAGCAATGCATGTCCTGCACCTCCCTTAAATACATGAATTCGCAGAGGTGCTGATTGGCTTGGCCCTGGTCGGAGGTGGGTCTGACAAAAGAAAAGGGGGAGCTTTTCAGGTAGCTTCTTAAAGGGCCATCTCCATAGCCCTTCCCCCATTACCAAAGACACAACCAAAAACCCCTCACAGAAAACCCAATACAGGGGACCGTGACAAAGGTCTTGCAGAAATCCAGATAGATTACAACCATAGCTCTTCCCTTGTCTACTGATGCAGTTACCCTATTGTAGAAAGCTGCTAGTTTGGTCAGGCAGGACTTGCCCCTAGTAAAGCCATAATGGCTGTCTCTAATCACCTCCCTGTCCTTCATGTGCCTCAGCATAGCTCCTAGGAAGATCTGTTCCATGAACTTCCCAGGCACAGAGTTTAGGCTGACAGGTCAGTAGTTCCCAGGGAACTCCTTTCTACCCTTTTGAAAAACAGGTGTGATGTTTCCCTTCTTCCAGGCACTAGGGACTTCACCTGACTGCCATAACTTTTCAAATATCATGGAGAGTGGCTTGACAACTACATCAGTCAATTCCTTCAGGATTCTGGGATGCATCTCATCAGGTCTCATGGACTTGTGTATGTTCAGGTTCCTCAGATGGTCACGGACCTTATCCTCACTTATAATGTGAGGGACTTTTTCTCCCTGGTCCCTGTCTTGTGGCCCATCAACTCAAAAGCTGTGAGAGGAGAGGTTGCCAGTGAAGACTGAGGCAAAAATGTTGTTGAGAACCTCAGCCTTCTATTTGTCTGTTGTCATCATTTCGACACTGCTGCTCATCAGGGAGGGGACACTTTCTTTAACCTTCCTTTTCTGGTTGACCTACCTGTAGAAGCCCTTCTTATTTTTCTTGGCATGCCTTGTCAAGTTCAGCTCCAGCTGGGCCTTAGCCTTCCTGACCTTGTCCCTACACACCCGAACAGCATTCCTGTACTCTTCCCACGATACCTGTCTCTGCTTCCACTGCCTATGCTGTTCCATCTTGCCTTTTAGTTTGGCCAGCAGGTCTCAACTCATCCATGCTTGTCTCCTGCCTTCCTTGCCCTTTCCTACCCTTAGGGATTGAGAACTCTTGCACTCTGTGGAAAGACCCCTTAAAGATCTGCCAGCTCTTTGTCATTGAGGGCCATTTTCCATGAGGTCCTATTGACTAACACCTTGAAGAGCTGGAAGTTGACTTT
>NW_010160043.1:0-52672 GCF_000695765.1 Mesitornis unicolor
GGCCGGCCCAGCCCTAAACCACGACACCATGGTTCTGTTAATACCAGGGAAATGAGCAATGACTCTATGAACACTTTTCTTCATTTAAAAATTCTGTGTGTTAAAAGACGAATGTACACTCCTTTTAGCATGTTCATAAGCAAAAGTAATTTGCTTGTACTGCTTCCAGAAACAGAATGAACTCACTTTTAAGAAGAGGGCTGCTTGTGGAGCTTGCTGGGAAAGCCACGTCTCCTCAGAGAATACGCTCTTGAATTTTCTCTTTCTTTTCACTAAACAATCATGAAAGTAAGTTTGAAAAGGCAAATCTTTGTTTGAAAAGGTCAGTCAAAACTAACACAAGCTTCTGAACCTTCAGTAGAAAGAAATAATAATGCTGATTGGTTTTCACTGAACATTTATTTCGTTTACTCATATCAAATTGTTACTTACAATTCTTTCAGTGCAAATTGGCCAGAAATAGAGCCTGTATCATAAATCTTAAATTTATTATTAGGATTTTAAATTAAAACTAAGTAGCAGGAGTTGCTATACGGACTGGAAGGTCAATTTGCATATCCATTCTAAATCCCAGGTATTAAAATGTAAATGAACTGGCCTGCCAGAAATAGGGAGGATGGCACAATAATCCGGAGAGCAGACAAAGAGGAAGTGCATTCAGCTCCACTCCACAACTTCAGAGCTTTAAACATTACGTTTGTGGTAAATTCAGAACAAGACCTAAAATACAGTCTTGTCAAATACAATACCCCGAGAACAAAAGGAATCAGGAGTGACAGGGAGGAAGTGAATAAGCAATGACTGCTCAGTGTGTCTCATAACAATGAAGTTATCAGGCAATGGGTTTAAAAATAGGTGAAAGTACCTTTTCACACAGTGAGGAATTGGGGAATGTGTTGTTACGGAATATTGTAGAACACAAAAGCATAAATGAGTGCAAAAAGCAATTAGTCAAATTTATGGAAAAAAGTGCCTTGTGGCTGTGGTTTATGTGCAGCCACCAGCTTCCTATAACACAGAGATGGATACTGAAAAAGCAGTGGGAAGGAATATTACCCTGCACTAGCTCTGTTTCTCACACTCTCCCCTGGAGATTGCGGGGCTGGAGTGGGCAGGTGCCTGCTCCCTCCCTGAACTTCCCAGCACTCCTACAAACACAAGACTCACACAGTCCTCATACATTCCTGTAGGCTCCTTTCTAGCACCCCACCTCCCTTCTGGCCCAGCCAAGGCAATAGCTTCTCAATTTATTCCGCAACAATCATGGCCCATCTCTTGACCTCAAGTGCCAAGAGCAGCTGGTGGGACTGAGTTGTGATCCTCCAATCGGCTGCCTTCGGCGACAGGGTCATTGATGGGAGAGTTTGATTCTAAACTTTAGGCAGAAAAATGGCGAACTAGCCAGACTTCTCAGTGCTGGCCCTGCTCTGTGACCTTTCTTCTCTCTCAGGGACCAGCACAGCCCTATTTCATGCATTGGAGGAGAAACCATGAAGCGGGGAAAGGATGAGGGGGAAAAGGAGTGGCAGATTGCAAATGAAATCTCAGACAAGAAAGCTCATTTCTTCATTCTACTCAAAAGCAGGAAATGTTATTATTAGAGTCTGAAACCATTTCATATAATTCCACTCTTTCTTCTTCATACAAAAACTTCTATTACTATTAATAAAGGATTTTTTAAAAAAACAGCTAATAGATGGTTTAATAATGCTGCTTATAAAGCTAATTGTGTGTAACTGAAAAGCTCTCTCTGGGGTCCTATTTGCAGTAGGGTTTAATAGGATTATCAAATCTAAAAAAGAAAAAAAGAAAAATTCCAAAGCCCTGAAGCCCTAACAAGAAGCCATCACAAAGGAAGAAGGCATTGGGACACCTTGCTGAATAAATTATAGACCTCAGTCATCAGTGCCAGAGGATTATCTTACAGAAACAGAAATCTGAATTGGCTTCGTATGCCTGCAAGCATTTTAAAGGTTTTAGGTCAGAAGCTCCATTTTCAAACATACAAACAAGTCTCTTTACCTGGAGGCCTCCAGTCAGAAAGATTACTTCAGTGGCAGTCCGTATGTCAGGATATCAAACATAGCAAGCTACTGTAGGAAAACTAAATGGACCTTGCCCTTTCCTCATTTTCTGTTTGCCTATAAAAGGCCTATACTGGTCCATAAAGCAAAAGTGATGGTGCAGCTGAGATGGGGACAATGAGAATGAGGTGTGTAGACTCCTGTGGGAGCTGTCTTGTATTCAGTGTGGACTTCCACCCCACCTCACATCTCAGCCACCTCCCACTGCTATGGGTCCTGGTTATTTTCTGAGATCCTCACTCTCCCTGACCCCCAACCCTCTGCACCTTCTCCTTCACACAAAGCTCCTCTCAATGGATCTTCACCTCCAACAGCCTCAGTTGCCCAGGTTTTCTACCACCTGCAAAGCACCTCTATGAGCACCTCTCCAGCTTTCAACTGCCCCATGCCCACCACCTCACAGCTCTGTGGGTCCTTGCTGGTTTTTTACAAAAACCCCTTGCTTGTCCCCTGGTCAGCTGTGTGTGAAGTTCTCCCATTAGCGCCACAGTGGCTAAGCCCAGCCCTTTGTTTAGCTCTTTGCTCAGGAGTAGATTCCAGGATCCGGCTCCTGAAAAGGTTGAAAACAGCCTGGACACAGGCTGCCTCAGCCAAAAAAATCTTCCCACGTATAACTTTGAAGGCAGGATAGAAGAATATATCTAGACAAAAATCAAAAGAAAATACAGAAATGTAATAGTCCTGTCTGTTAATAGAAAGAAACCAAAGATGAAGTATGACTTTTGACCCCAGACAAAAGATATTTTCTCACAGGTTTTTTTCTATTTTATATATTTTTAAATTAATTAAACCAAGAAATTTCACAACAGCACAGAATCTGAGGCCAGTCTGCTGTTTTTAACAGTGCTTTTAACCTCACATAGTTTTTGTCCTTCTGAAAGACTTTTTACAAGTAGGATTATGCTTTGGGGATTGTGTTGCATAAAGGTAAGCACATGGCATGTTAGAGTCTAGGAACAATGTTGATGGAGCTTATGTGGGACTATTGCACTGCTACTGAAATTCATGTCACGATACTTCACCAGAGAAGGAAAATATAACAAAATACAGGATATAGAAGATATGGTGATTAAACCCACTACAAGATATTAACAGCCAAACAACACAATTCAAGCCCTCTTCACAGTTTATTTTTGTCTACTCTAAAGTATGTCTGGAGAAGAGGGGAAGGTAAAAGGAGAGCAGGAGAAAAAGAGAGGTTATTATTACTTGGATGAAGATTATTATTATTATTATGTAGTTGTACTATGTCAATGGCTTGTTTGACACTGAAGATCTATTGTGCAGTGATCTCTGGTCATGTGGAAAGTGAGAAAAAGCACAAGAAGCAAAGTGTGGTTAGAATATGCTTGTTTTCAAGGTTTCCCAAAGGATAGCTCCAGGGTTCTTCTAAGTTCTAACTCAGGCCTTACCCATTAAATATTGCTGCCTGTATAGTTATCTGGCTTATTGTTGAACAGTATGTTAGTTAAGAAATACTGGTCTTTAAGCTGAAGCTCGTTCACAGATTGTTGTGGAAGAATTTGCGGGCTGCATAATGTGAACATTTCTTCTTTCATGTAGCCAGACACATATCCAGCACGTAACCAAACCGTGGGCATCCTCTGCTGTGTGTTACCTACAGATTTCACTGCGTATGGAGAAAATGCAACTCTACATGACCAATGTTGCACTCAGGTGAGCGTTCTATGATACTCTCACACTATGTGCAGATGTGGGCTGGACCTTTATGAGAGAGGAGCTAGCCTGGATTGCAGCTGTAGGCCATAGTGTGGTGAGCTATAAGATTAGCTATGCAAGAGATGTTTCTATTCACATATCGGTTGACCTCTGAAACAGGACAATTTTGTAGAAATTCTGATTGCTGTAAGTCTTTTATTTCAGGCTTGGCAATGTACACTAGGCCAAAAAAATAAAAGCTGGGAAATATCTTTAGCAGACAAAGGCATTGATAGAGGAGCCTGTCTACATAATATCCAACTGCAAGTAAGACTCAAGACCATGTAACATCCAATCAGCAAGTTTGTCTTGAGAAAACAATTAAATAATCCAAGAGTCTTTTCTAGGTAATGTCAGGTGCATCTCCAGAATGGGCAGCAATGAGAATTTTGACCACTTTTTATTAAAGGAAAAATTATTTCTTATTTCACTATATAATTGGTTCTTTCCTAAAGTGAACAGCTTTTTTGTAACTGTATAATTTCAGATAAGCTCTCTTTAGCAGACTGCTTCTTTCAAAAATGTATATAATTGAGTATAGGAAAATAGCATCCCAAGCTAGTTAATCTAAATTAAAATCTTAAATCTTGAATCTAGGCCCACCTGCAAGCCTCCAAATAAGGTATAGGCTTTGCATATTTTTTTTCCCTAAAGTCCATTATTTTTGTTCTTGGGAATACCCATTAACGTAGAGTAGTTCTTTTAGCTCTCTCTTTTTCTCATTAAGGCAGAAAGGACTCATTAAAAGATGTGTATAAGTTAAGAATGCTCTGGCCCTTCATTAAGTGCAGAAATAATAGTTTTCACTGTATTTACTAAAATATCTTCGGTTTTAGCCACATTTGCCTGAATTTGACTGTTTTTACATCACCAAGTGTTACACTTTTAAACTTGTCTTGAAATTGCTGACAAAATACTGCCCCCCAAAGCCACAGTTTCCATGTACTTATTCATAATAATGGCCTATATCACAATTAATCTTTTTTTTTCTCTTTTTTTTCAGAAAAGGAACTTAAAATTCCAGATTTCCTCTCCTCCTATACTCCCTCCTTTTCTGCACACCAGAAGGATGCAGCATTTGGTGTACAGTATGCAGGAACGTTTTTGTGGGAGGTACTTATTGAAATACTGGTGGCACATGACTAAGATTATAATGAGCACAAAAGTGCTTACACAAATGCTAAGAGGAAGCCAGCATAGTACAGAATAACAGGCAGAGAAATAATTGCTGAGGTTAGTTATAGAGTTCCTGTATGATGCTATTAGCTATGGCCCACCAAAATTTCGCAAAAGTACTTAAAAGGAAATAAACACTAATGTCACCCATATTCCTAGGTCAGACTAGTAAAAACCAGAGTGACTCTTTGTCATTCTGGAGTTATTTCTTTTTCCTGTTTTTCATTTAGTGGAAGATGCCTCACAGTTTCCATACATGAATGCAATAATTTAAAAATACAGATTCCTTTTTATATTGTTTGGTTCATATAAAATTCAGGAAAATATTCTTCTGTGACTAGTACTTCCCTCAAGAAAATTAATAATTTCCCAGCAAAATACAGTGATCAAAGTCTGGCTTGCATAATCTTGTCTGTGCTCGTACTTGTAATTAACTTAATTAATGAAGGAGAGGATCATAGGAAAGTTTAAAAGGTTTAAATACCTACAAAGTACCTCCAGACATTGAAGTCAAAACATTCAAAATCTCAGTCTTCCAAATGATCTAATTTTTTCCAATTCCAATTGTTTGTTTGTTTGTTTGTTTAACACTGGTTTAATGCTTCCCCCTTCTTGTTACATGAACATCAAGACTCTTTAAGATTACTTTAAAGTCAACACATAATACACTTAACACATAAGCCTGTCTGTCTTTCATTACTCTTCTATTACAACTGCACCTCCTTCTGCCTCTTTGCACATGTTGGATGTTGATGTAAACAGTGAAAAAGCTGTACTGTGGGCATTTGTAGCCTGATGTTGATAGGATGCAGCTGAAGGTCAGGAGATAATTTAGAACACTATTTTTAAATAGATTTATCACTGTGCTATTTGTAGTAACTAATCCAGAAACAGGCAACATCAGTACTCTGTTATGATAGGCACTGCATGAAGTCAGACCAAAAAAGCAGTCATCAAGATCTCCTCAAAGCAACTGCAGAATACAACTGTAAAGGGCACAGAGACGCTTTTCATCTATGTAGAAAGGTCACAGACATCCACTAATTTATGACCATCATAGCCCTTTTGATCATGACTGTTATTACAATACTGTCAACCATTTGATTCTACAACAGGGAGGTCCACCATAGACCTAGTTCTCCCTCAAATAAGGACTGTACAGACATGGATATTCATGGTCCACTGCACAGGACAAGCCAAGGTGATTGGCATGACATAAGGGTCAGAAACTTGTATGTTCTATTCCCAGTCATTGCCGCAGCCACTGTTTAGACTGGCTTCTCCTGTGATGCTGAACACATGATGATCAATAATTTCCAAAGCTAAGGGTCCAGACTGACCCAACTACCCTGTTTTGAACACTATTAGTTTGTCTGCTCTGATTAGTCACTTGTCAGAGCTCACATAAATGTCTGTGTAAGTTATGAGGAACAACAAAATGCAAGCTCTTTCCAGCACTGTTTTGCCAAGTACTGTGAGCTACTTCTGGAGACCTGGAGTGTTAACACACATCACATTATCTTTCTACAAGTTGAATTGTTTCCATGGTCACCACCTTCTATTGGAAGAAACTTCTTCTCTCAGAAGAGCAGTGGAACTGCGGTACCAGGTCATCAACTGACTGATGCTGCTAGAATAGTGCTCTTGCTTTACAGATCCTCTAGTGGAACCCAGCACAGAGGTTTGCAGCATTGTTATATAAGGTCACCTAGTCCAGCCCCAAAACTTGCCAAGGTGATGTAAGTCCCAACTTTCTACTGTTAGAGGGCTGGTCATTAGACAGTTGTCATCAGAAAGCATACCTGTGTCAGCAGGGTGTGTTGACTTCTATAACCAGTCTCTTCTTCAGTGCCTTTCAAGGGATTTGGGTAGATTTAACTTTAGTCTTAAAAACTCAAGGAAGAGACTTGTAGCTGACCATCTAAATGAGTCATTGCTCATTAAAGTGTCAGTGCTAACAGGTGCATGGCTCTTCTCTCTCCTTTGCAATCCTCTGACAAATATCTGAAATTTACCAAACTGAAGGAAAACCAATCCCTTGTTTTCCTAAATTAGTTTTCTACTGATTCAATGAGTCAAACTGGCTGCCTTCAGTGTCAGAGCACAGCTCAGCTGCCTTGTGAAATCATGTTTTGAATCCAGTTCTTGGCCAGGAGATGTCTCATCATTCTGAATTAAAATAAGCATGGTGACATTTTCTTGTAGAAAATGACAAGAGAAAAGAGAAAAAGAAAAGGGGCTTGGGTAATCGACAATCTCTTTCTTTTAAGGGTGGCACAATATGTACTATTACAGGTATTGTGGCATGAAATCATAAGCACTCAACTGGAAAACCTTGTCTTGGCTTCCTATAGCTGAGCACCCCGCCACTGTTGCAGGGTTTGAGGCAGCAGCTGCCCAGACAGACCAGGAGAAGCAACGTCATGATGGGCATTTTCACATCGCAAGGCACAAAGTGAGCACACTGAGCTGGGAAGATTAAGGAAGAAGCTACAGCCCTCCTAGGACAGCACAATAAATCTGTCACTGATTCATTCAATACCAAAGGCTACCTTCAAGATTTTCCACTTCTTAAAATTTCTGCCTATAAAAGATATAAAAGTTGTCATATTGAACTTACATGAACATCATATGTCAGATACACAGCATCTGTGTATATCAGCCCAGCATCACTCATTACAACATACACTAAATAAGGTGTGGATCCACAGTTTTTAAAGTGGTAATAATATATACAAATGATACAACATTAAAAAATCCTTGTGCTTTTAAAATGTTTTTTTAAGTCTTCTTGCAAGTGTGCATCAATTTTACACCAGTGGCAAAAAAGAGCTAGCCACCCCCTCCACCTTCCAAATCAGAAGTAAGCTCTGCAGTGCTCTGGAAGCTGTGGTGATTGCCATTGGAATTTTATTGCAAAAGCCAACAGGTACTTGGAGACATTTTGTAAATTACTTGCTGGTTTTGCTAAGCTGCTTTTATATGGTTAGCTTCTTCTGGGACACGTACATCTATGACATAGCCCAGGTAACTGACTGCAGAATGTCCGTTTGATGTCAGCAGCAGAATGCTAAGAGCAGGGTGAATTGGATAAGATTTAAAAGCAATGTACCTGTAGGCAAAGCAGGCTAATTATATTTTAGTAACACTCTATTTGTTCAACTGTGAGCTCTTTTATTTCCAAAATATTTACTGATCATAAACTTAAAGCACTGGGATCTTTTTCCCTCCTCTTACTTTTACATTGTAAAATTAGATGAAAATGTGTATAAAATGGCAATGAACAAATATTGTTTACTTAACTGTCTGAAGTGTATAGCTTATTGTTCTCATGAAAAATAAGACAGTCCAGTGTAGAGTGTGAGCAGAAAATACTGGCACTACTTCTTGCGCTCTTGGCACCTGGGCATCAGACCAAGTCTTTTGCACACAGCTGGATTACACTTTGGATGCCCACCATCTTTAGATGTTTAATTCACTCTTTGTGATGGAATTCACCAGACATTGAATAAAAGGGGGAAATGCTTATCTCTCTTTTCAAGCATGTGCCTTTGCAGAGAGAAAAAACCCTATGAAATACAGAACAATTTTCAGCGATATCCAGTTTGGCATAATTTTAACATCCTCATTTATGAAAGGAAATCACATATCCCACTATGGACTTTGAATGATAGTTCAGTTTTACCCCATAACAGACCATAAAATTAATTGTTCATTCTCAGGCCATCTGAGGGATGTCTAAAAGCACACGTCATATGGCCCTGATAAGACTTGCCAGCCTAATTAAAATGGAAAGGAAGAGAGAACACAATGTTTGTATACGCTTTATTCTAAATAGAGATGTAAACTTGTTTAGATGATCAGAAATCTTCTAAGCACTGGAGGCTATGTTATTTTATGTTGTATCTAAGTCAAATGACCTCACTAGAGTTTTCACTGTTCATATCTGCAATGAATTTGACTTTCTTGGACAAGTATCTTTTCTTATTTTTTTCTAATAATGAAAATCACAAGTAACCTAAGTCAAATGACCGAGTCAGATTCCACCTTTTGGAGTGCTGACTTATCATTTACTAGTGTTAGTAGAGCAACACAGATACAAAATGCTGCAAGCTCGTAATATTAGCATCTTATGCTCAGAGACTGCTGCACAAATTTTAGGACAACTAAAACTAAACCTGCATCACCTGTGGTGGTTAAACCTTCCAGATACCTCCTGTTGAGTTCTCAGTAGCAGCTCAGTCCAACCTTAACCCTTTAGCTTTGCCATGGTAAATGTGTCTCCATCACTTTTCTGTTTCTAATAAGATTTCTGCTTTGTCCTATGAGTAAAGTAGGGCAGGAATACTCCCCTGCAGTATGAAGATCTTCACATCCACCTTCAAAATACATGTAGAGAAATGCATAATTAAGAAGACAAATACCCCAGACTTCTACCATAAGGAGTCAGATTCAGATTCAGTCAAAACAATTCAGACTTCCAGTAACAACTACTCAGTCCAGGATGATGTTTACTTTTTCAAAAAGAACTATGGACCATGCATTTTCTTATGGACAAGTTTATTCCTTTTTTAACTTTTTCTTTCTTTCTTTCAAATAAGGAGGTTATCCTGACTAAAACTAGCATGAACTTCTGTAGAGCAGGGAAGTAAAAACCTATCTAATACTTCAAAATGGCTACAGATCTTTTGGACACTGCTGTTAAATATCTTTTTATTTTAGACTGCTTAGTGTTGTGAAAACAGGAAAATAAATCTGGTCTTGTGAGGCTTTCACCGAATATGTGACAGACGCAAGTTGGGAAACAAATAGTAATTGTTTATTTACAGCAACATTTACAGGTTCTTTTGGATTGCCAGTGAGAAATTCAAAAGCTACAGGTACACTAAAGGTTGTATAACTAATATCAAAACCAAGAATACACTCAGGGAAACCTAGAAATGCACCTGAGGAGGGAAATATAAAATACACTCAGGAATATGAACCCGAGGAAAAATCACTCAGCATTAGCTGAGGTAAATAATCTTACCCACAAGGTGACCTGAGTGATATGGGTGGAGAGGGAGCGAATTCATCACTATGTCCAGTCATCGGTATGGTTCCGAGTTCATCTTGTCCTCCACGTAAAGGTTCCCACATAAGTTACCTTGGCCAGCGTTCTGACCAAGGGGGAAGGTTCTCATCGCTCCATGGCTGAAGAAGTAATTCCCCCTTCTAGCATGAATCTTAGGCTTTTTATCCCCTGATGCATGTGACAGCAGGCAGGAGGGTGCCTGAGTGGATTAGACCACCTGGGGTGTTTGTCTTTAGCAGTGTTTCCCCTTATCTTTAGTTATTATCGGGTGGTGTTCCCTTCTGTATGCTCTATTGTTTGCCTATCTTTGTATTGTCATGGTCCTTTGGAGCCAGACAGAAATCCTCCAGCTTACTTTTGTTTTACTTTTAGGCAATTCAATAGTGGTTTGATTGGGACTCAGGGCATATTATTTGTTGGGGATTTCAAGGCTCAGCTCAGGTTTCGGTTCTTTGAATGATGCAACACTATCCTGTTTAGTTTCGTGCTTACCAGACAACTCAGGGCTGAGCCATCTACACAGCTCCCCATGGGTCGTCTTTGCAGAGACAGGGCTTCAAGGCAATCTAAGGCTGAGTTGCTTCTGCAACCCCCCACGAGTCACCTGGTGCACTGGATATTACCGAAACCTGTTTTAAACTATGACCCAGACCGATCCTTACACTTAGGTCAACTAGTCTTCTCCTTGTCATGTTACTCTTTGACCATGTATTTCATCACATAAAGACCCCTTTATTTTTTTTACCATTTTTATAACTTTTAAAATTTTTCTTAATTTTAGCATGTATTTTCTTTATATTATCTATAAAGTTTGGTTACAAACCAAGGTGATAAATACCTTTTTATTTACACAATTAAGTGTAAATGATACTATGGTACAAATAAGATTTGAAAAACTTTGATTAATTAGTTGTTTGTGCATTGTTTATAAGAAATACTAAGAGAACACTAATGAACGCTATACTCCAGGATCAACTTTTACACATTACTAATGGGGAAGAAAATAAACAAACTGAAGTTCAAGGTAATTAAGGGATGATGGATTTATGATGGAAAATTTTCTATCATGTATTGTCTATTAGTCTACCTTAATAAGATGACCACAGGAATCCTCATTAACAATAACATACAGCTGGCTGTTTTTCAGGACTATAACATATTAAATACGTCACAATCTAACTGGCAATCTTTAAACATGGGTAGAAAAGTAAGACTCTTTCTGCACTTTCTCATTTGAAAAATACGATAGCAGAGCTGAGAAATATAACAAAACTTGAACCAAACTCAGTCTTAGCAGAAGACTGGAAGTGCCCGAATATACAATGGTTTTTGAAATGTGACTGGTAGTCTCTAGAGAGAAAATGAGAGCAGCAGTGGTGACTGAAATGCATTTCAAAACTGATGGACTTCAATACTATGTTTTTAGATGATAGTTCATTCAGCAACTTGCTGTTTCTTTTAGGGTTTTTGCATTGTGTTGTGCAGTTTTTATTTGGCTGCTGAGACTCAAGTACATGTTACAAGCTACACATGGTTTCTGGTTGTATGGCACTTTGTCAGACTCACTGAACTGAAGAGTCAGTGTGAGTTTGTTAAGTAATAACACAGATTTGATACTAGCATAATATTTTGCTGCATCTGAAAACAAAGCCTAGGCTGTTACTGTGTGGTAACTCCCCAAGTGCAAGGAGCCTTGCCTTCGTTTTGTGGTATAAAATACATTCAGACTACAGTCATACGCTCATAAGTCCCTTGAGCTGCAGAGGTTTTATGGGGCCTCTCAAAAACGAGACAGTGGAGAATATTTTTTATCTATTCACATTGAAAAGAGAGCATACACTTCTGGCCCCATCAAAGACAAAAAGCCAAGTCCTGCTTCTCAGTGTCTCCACTTTGTGCTGCTCTCCTCATCAGCTTATTACAAGAAATAAACTAGAAAGTAATAAATACATCTTCTGCAATGAATTAGACATTTTTAATGCTATTTCTCGTATACAAATCTACATTATTAAATTCGCTCCAGAATCTTTTGCTTTTGATAAGAAAAATCTATAATTTCAAAAGAGACAGTGTTTCAAAGGGAACTACTTTGAAAGATTTCTATGTATCTATTTCAATACAGCTTGCAGCATTCATTATGATTGAGAAGTCTGGATGACAAATGTGATTTTTAGAGAACTAATCAGTTCCTCATATTGAATGTATGTATATATGTTTATGTGTGCATATATATGTTGAATGATGCTGAATAAATAACCCCAAAAGTGGTATTGAAAAGTGCTTATAGTTTGGATCAGATTCATTGGGACCATCACCAAAATAAATTTTGCATGTTTCCACAACAGCAATCTACTTCTTAAGGCATGGAGAAGTACTTTCTATAACAAAAGCAAATTAAAAATATATGTTCTCTGCGTGTAAGTCACAGGTGTCCTAAGTGTTTAGCAAAAGCCAGAATTTAAAGGAGTTATAATGCTGCTACAACTACAGATCAACTCTTCTGATTTCAAAGAATTGATATTGATTCTTGAGAAGTGAGGAGCAAATCTCATAGGATTTTTTCTTGTCTTTCCTTCTTTAAGAATCTATAATAATTTTTTAATAATTCTCAACAAAGAAGCTTTGAAGCATCCTTTCCCCCATGCCAGTATGGAAATGTAAAGCCAGAAGGTCTTTTTTTTACACTGCAAGTGAGCTCAAACTAACAGGGGCTCTTGAACACAAGAACCAGTGTGGCAGAAGTGAGACACTGGGCGTGAAAATGGCATGTCACAAGAAGAGGCAGGAGGAGAGGGACAGAGGTGACTCCCCTGTATCATATGTGGCTTACCTGACATCACATGAATGCAATGAAAGGAATTACAGTCATCATGTGCCAGCAAGCAACCACTCATTAATCTATTTTCACAACTGTATGGTGCAAACATGATCTTTCTTTTTTGGCTAACAGTTGGCAGAAGGCAGAGACTTGACAAGACATTGAACGTAGGTAATGCTATCTTCATGTCATCTGCTGGAGAAACAGCACTGACTATGTTTCTGGCACTCCCACCTTCTGACTACCCTCACTCTCAAACCTGCTCTTTCTGCTGAAGGAGAAAGAACAGATGACTAACGAGACTTACTGTGCTGTGTGTTAAATAACGCAATAAGATTACTGTGAGCCAGAGATCCTGCTGGAACAGAAGGTCCCAAAATCAGCTAAGGCATCTGATGGGAACCAGAAGGACCATGCAAACTATTCAATGGCAAAGATAGTATGTAAGAACAAAAACATATTATTCCGTTGCTCTAGCATACAAACTGTAAGTGCATAGGATAAGAAACTGTATGTGCTTCATTAGAGTTATATATGGGAGTTAAGGCTAAAGCAGAATTACAATGTCTAGAAAGCAAAACAGGTAAATGAAGTCTAACCAGCATGAACAGAGTAATTGGAAGGTAGTTTTGGGATTCAAGGCCATTTGTACCTAGGTAATTGCATCAGCAATACCAGAATGGGTTGAGTTTGACTAAATAAAGGCATTGGAAACACTGGATTTAGACATGCATGTAGCAGAACAGAGACATATGAGAGCAGAACTGGAACATACGAGGAAAACATAGGAGAAGGATAGTAGGTAAGGCTGTGAAAAAAAAAAGATAAAAAAATAAGTATCAGACTTGAGCAGAGAATATAGAGAGGTGGCATCTTCTGACAGTGGGAGAGAAGATGAGTCTGATGGTGGTGAAGATGACCTGCACACCATGGAAAGTCTCATGGGATGCTGGGGACATCCCCTTCTAGACAGCCCACTGGGGCCCTCATCAAGTGTATGCTCAAAAGACTTGGCATGACAGGGCAGAGTAAGCAGAAACACCTAATCCTAAATGGAGAAGGAAATAGTTCTTGTGTATGACTTGCAAGGGTTCTCCATAGCAGTGCAATTGTGACTTAATACTTCTAGTACTCATAGAATCACAGCATGGTCTGGGTTGGAATGGATCTTAAAGATCACCTGGTTCCAATTCCACTTTCATGGGCAGGGACACCTTCCACAAAACCAGGTTGCTCAAAGACCTGTCCAACCTGGCCTTGAACACTTCCAGGGAGAGGGCATCCACAACTCCCCTGAGCAACCTGTTCCAGTGTCTCACCACTCTCACAATAAAGAATTTCTTCCTTATCTAGTATAAATTCCTCTTTCAGTTTGAAAAAAATACCTCTCATCCTATCACTAAAGTGACCTTGTAAAAAAGTCCATCTCCAGTTTTCTTGTAGCCCCCATTCAGGTACTGTCAGGCTGCTATAAGGTCCCACTGGAGCCTCCTCTTCTCCAGGCTGAACAACCCCAACTCTCTCAGTCTGTCTTTACAGGAAAAGTGCTCCAGTCCTCTGATCATTTTTATGGTCCTCCTCTAGACTCACTCCAGCAGGTCCATGTCCTTCTTATGTTCGTGGCCTCAGAGCTGAATGCAATGCTCCAGAATATAGGTGTGGTTTTTAGATTATTAAGGAATGAGTAGTTTTTTGGAGTTGTGTTACTTAATTAGTAAGCATCATAACCATCTAAATCCGTTACCTCTCACGTCACCAGTCTAAAGGGCTGTAGTCAGATCTTGGCAGTAACAGTTGCTTTCCATATTAACTGGGGAGAGCCCAAGGCATAGTTTTCAACTCTCACAGATTTAATCTTCCTTAAACTACAGTTTCTAGAAGATTATGATTTTAAAAATCTCTAGAAATTTGTGTTCAAGTGGTTACAAAGGAAAGGGTACAAAATGTATCTGAAGTGTATACCAAAAAGCTCAGAAGCCAGAGGGTAAATAAAAGCATTTAAAATGTATTTTACAATCTGTATTTTTCCAGATAATCTCAACTTTTTCTGAGGTCTGTCTTACAATTATGAAAATCTTATGATAGACAAGTGTTAGTATAGACAACACTTGACATTTCTGATATCCTCTTAAATATCTTATGTTTCTGCTGCATGCTGAGAAAAGACAATGAAGAAGTTACATAACTGTAAAATAATTTTGGTGAACTTCCAGATGCAGTTTTAGATTGGTGAAGCAACATGGGTGACACCTGCCTAAAAGACATTGAAAATAATTTCTCCAGTAGAGACTATTTACCACAAGAAATTAAAAAAAATGTTGTAAGACATAAGAACGCTGTCTGATAAATTAGAATATAATTGCAAACGAAAGATTTGTATCTATCAAAAACAGCCACTTTGGCAGATACGTAGACAGATTTGAATTCAGCACTGAATTACAGGTCTTCATCAGTTTAAGCCGCAAAACTGAATATGAAAACAGAGAGATGAAGAGTTTTAATAAACTAATCCTTATAATAACAGGCAAATTTTCTTTAATAAGATTAAAGACAGAAGAGAGAATAATACATCTGGGCAAAAATAGAAACTTAATTTTAGAATTGTAAATCCATCTTAAAGGTGCTCATGGGTGGAACTCTCAAAAGTGACAATAAAATAAATAAATTAAAAAAAAACCAGCAAGATCTACTGCAGTTAATTCTTTTTGTTTGCTTCTATAGTAACAGTGATTTAAAATATGGTTTTTTATTTTTATTGATACCATTTTATTAGATCAATACTATTTCCTTAATAATGTTTTAAAGTATTTGATTACAATATATTAAGCTTTCAATTACCTTTAGAAAAATAATTGTTACTGGACAAATAGGAAATCAGTATAATGACTTCTATAGTTCTTGGAGTTTTGATTCAAGTCTTTGAAATCATGGATCATCTTCTTAGAGTTTCATTATGACAATTAAAATAATCAGGTTGCCATGCAATACATTTCTGTGTTTTAATGAAACGAAACAGAAAATAACACAGTAGGCTCTTTAGCATCCTTCATCCTTTCCAGTCTCCATCTGATGAGCCAAGCTTTACAGATGAGAAATGAGCCCATTCCAGATGCCTAACTAGCTCCGTAGTCCATTCAGTCCTTGAGCTGCTAAGCAAGACTACCAATAATGGAATCAGTTTTGACAGGGATTTTTTGCTTAACAGTGATGTTAAGCTGATTATAATGCTAAAGACTGGACTGAGCGTGCACACACACACATTTTAAAGAGACCACTGAACAGACCAAGGCACAGTTTTAAGATGGATGATTCATTTAATAAAAACTCTTTTACAGAGAAATCTTCCCCTCTTTCAATTATTCAAAATTTTAGCATGAAATTAGGAAAAATTCAGGACAAGTTTAGGAAAAACAACAATAATAAGTGAAAAAAAAAACAACTCCTGAAGTATCAGAATATTTTTTCATGTTTTCTAAGCAGAAACATATTGGCTAATTTAGACATTCATTAGAGAAATATGACATTCAAAAGTGGAAAATAAATGAAAATGAAATGCAGACTTATCAGTTTTAGCCAGAAAAAAAACATATTTTGAGTTTACCTGAAGATTCTATTTGATCAATCACTGAACCACAATAAGTAATCGACAAAATGATTTGTACATCTTTGCTGGAAAAATTCTGGGATCTCAGAGCTGGAAGGCAGTCCATTGCATTCTACATCAAGTATGCGGGTCAGGTCCTACTTCTGGCCTTTTAAACTTGCCAGAACATTGCAAAAGGGAAAGTTTTACCTGTGCAGTGTCAGAATACAGCTTGCATAGCTAATGCAAGATCTCTCTCTCAACCAATGTATTTTAGAAGGAAAGTATTTTTCTCTAATGTCTGTAATATCCTCCTTTTCCAAAAGCCAGGCCCACTGCGTCTAATTTCTGTTTTTAAAACCTTTCCTGTAATGTTAAAGGAAGGTTTTACATGATGCATTGCAGCATGCAGTAAGTATGATCAGAAAGCGTGATGCTGTCTCAGCTAAAGGGTCTGTATTACACTATTGATTGAACCGCACAAGGTTAACACTGAGCCAGCCCTTCTGCTCTGTACTAATTTTTCAGATCTTTAACTGTACCAGAATTTGTGTCTAAGCTGAAACCTATCCTCATGGCTTATGCTGGAGAAATTGCTTACATTAACTATCATGTCCCACACTTCTGAAGGAGAATTTATAAAGAACTCTTTGAATGCAACGGATTCATCAAAATATGGTGATCCATTCTCAACTGAAGATCAAGATATTCAAGATGGACTAATGACTTGAACTAGCTGTCTTTGAATTACCATTTTGAGAAAAAAATTAAAGGCTCATGTTTCAGAAAATGTTCTTTTAAAATTGAGCAATTAAATTCTTTAGCCTGCTAAAAAGCTTGATCAGGACCAGTGGTTTGGGCCACTCTGATAACATTATATTGGTGACATTAAGTCATTCACTGCTCTTCAGTGTCTTAAGCTATGATGAAAGCCTAAATATTGTTCTTTCAAGTTTTAACACATTCCTTCCCTTAAATATTTAATCAATAAAGGGTTTTAAAGGTGTTTTCAGTTAGGTTAAAGTATCACCCAGCATTACATTTCCAGAAGGCATCATCCTGAACATGTTTTTGAAATATTTTAGACCACCAGTATCCTTGTTCTTGAGCATCTGATACATAATACATCTATTCACAACACTTGAAATAATGGAGAATTAGATTTAACCTTATTTTACAGCTGGAAAATTGATTTACCTGAGGCCAAATAGGAAGCCTGAAGAAGAGAAGTACACTGAAGCTGTCTCTCCATTTCTCTGTCAGCTTGAAGCCTGGTATAGCCTTCATTTCCCTGTTCTACTCTTATAGTGCTGGAAAGAAAACAGCACTGTCTGTTTCATTATTTCAATAGTTACCAGACATACAGACTGAATACCAAACGTTTGACAATTAAGATGTAGTAGATTTTTTGCCCTTGGGCAGCTTTTTCTTTTATTCTAGAGCAGTAGAAAACTGCTGGAGACAACTATTTACCTCTGCTCTTGACAATTGCTGAATTAGGCTAAATGGCAGTTTTTATTTTCCTCACTGCAAAATGGGTATTAACCAAGTCATGAATGTCTTAAGAAAATTCAAAGGGTAATTCAGCTTAACTTCCACTGAAATAAAGTATATTATGCTCATCCTTAACATGCTTTGCTAATTTGACTCTTTACCATCACATCTATAGTATTCACAGTAATGGTGAATTATTTATATAGTGCTGTATATCAACCTTAAGTTTTCATGTTTCTAAATATTTTATTTAATATAAAATTAATTTATAGCATCAAAATGAACATGTAAATAATCAGTTCTTGCAGATGCATTTTTATTTGGTTTAGAAAAAGAATCACAAGTAAAATATTTGGGAATTCTATAAAGGCCATTTTGCCTGATAAAAATCACTAGTTGTCAAACTGGTATGTTTCATTAAGCTTTTCAGCCTTCATTCTACACAAAATTTCATAGAGTGTTTGTCAAAGAATATGAAAAAAGATTCTAATTTGATTTTATATTATTCTAATTTGATAGGTAGATATTGAAGTTACTGTTTTTAGAGAAGATACGGCTATGACCAATAACAATTATTTTCAAAAACTTTACTTATGCTTGATTACTTAAAAAGAATGCAATTAGAGTACTGCAATTTTCCTAAGCATCATGGTAGCAGCAGAAATCATTAGGTGCTATATTTTCTTTTTCCCAATCTACTTTTCAGTTGCACCTCAATTTAAAAAATACTCTTCTACTTGCATTAGTGTTCCTACCAGCAAAATAACACTCAATTGTGTTAAAAGGGAACATAATTAAAAAGTTGATACATCTCCTACTGATACATGCTCAGTTTTTTGTAATACAGTGTATTGGACTATATTACAATGGCAAAAGCAGTCAGAACTCCTGGGTTAACTAGACTTGTAGGAGAAAATGTGTGAGACTTATCAGAAGCAACCTACTAATAACCTTGAAGCCACTGCTGAGGAGTCTGTCCAATCTCCACTTTTAAAATGCCACCAACCTGGCTGGTTCTACCCTGGAGCAGAAGAATGGGGTAGGTGACATGAACAGACAAACAAGAAGGACTTTAAAGGCTCTATTGCATTCTTTACTGACATTTCACTCTCTAAGATTTTTTATATATGTAGCTTTCTACTGTTTCTGATCAACTGGTTGGCTTCTCACCACTGGAAGACAGTGAGCTAGTCTCAATTATACATGCCTAAGTTAGCTCTTGGCAGTCCCACATAAACATGAAATGAGTACAGAAAGTTGAAGTATATTTCCCAGGAACACAAATTCTCGCAGACATATTATACTCATTCTCCACACTGGTCTGAACAGACTACCAGTGAGCTCTGGAAGATATCTGAGGAACACAGTAAACTGCTTGTTTCTCCAACATGGTGGACATCTGTTCAACAGTGGAAGGGTCCATCTGTGTGAGAGACACAGATTTATGGGATAGCTCTACCTTTTCCAGAGCACCTATGCATAATAAGACCAAAAATAAAATATACTAAAATAAAGCCTGAAGCTAAAAAAACCCCACTCCCCCAAGCCCCCTAAAATAAATACAGAAAAAAAAGATCTGTCAAAACCCAACTCTATAGCACTGAAGTCTTCCTATGCAGAGACAATGAAGAAGAAGAACAAGCTGCAGTTACTATGTTACTTAATATTAAAGACTTCATGTGCCTACCACAGTGCAACTTTCCATAGGAAAAGTTTCTCAAGTTGCAGAATACTTTTTTCATCAAAACAACTGAGCTATCACAGGAAGATACTATTTGTCTTATAGTTTGGACATTCAGGTAGGAAGCAAGAAACCTTGGGTTCAAAGCCAGAGGTGTCATAATTCAGACCAGGAATTCTGAATCCTATTGGCTGGTCCATGCCTTCATGACCCAGGTGTAAACTGAGTTTATTTACAACCCAATTCTTTGTTACTCTGGGTTAGATCTCATAATCCAGTATTTCAGAAGTGGGAGAGAAATGTTAGGAAGGTTTTGGGTTCATCCTGTTGCTGATCAGTGTATTTTTTAGAAATGTCATGTAATTCTGTAAGACAGAAATAGCATTTTAGCAGCAAGAGTAAGAGCAAGGATTGGAACAGAAATAACGTGGCAGTGCAAGATTCAGATCTGGGTGATGTACCTACCCAATGCTGTGTGATACAGAAGAGCCTGGACAAGGGTTTTTAATGAAAACCACTAACTTCAGCACTTGCAGTATGCTGCAGCACAATTGTTGGCCTCTGGCAAACTACATAACTACAACAATTCTCCTGCATTTTTGTACAAAATGCCAAAAAAATTTTCAGGTTTGCTGTCTATGGCAGATTTGCTTTCCAGATAGATTACCAAAGATGCTGCATAAAGCAATATATTATTTTAATGGATTCTGTAACACAGTAATGATAACTCTTCAACTGCATATAGAGGTTGTTCTATGCCCATACTCTACTTTGATACATCTGTCATTTTATAACCACGATAAACCACAAAAACACACTTCAAATTATTTTCTTCCTTTCCAGTGCTCGATGTACAATTTACCATGTTACCTGGAGTAAATTGCTTCCAGTGTAGTGTTTCTGCAGTGCTGAAATTAAAGTCTTCAATGTTTTTAGTATGGAGTTTGGTTTTGGAGTATACTAGAGATGAATGCAAACTCTAGATAAAAGACTTCAGTAGTTCAATGTCACGTAGCTGTGTTGCATCTCAGGCTCAGAAATAAGCTGAATGCTTTGAAGACAACATTTTGCCCCTGAAATCACACTGACATAGCTTATCTCAAATTTTCATGGCTTTCTAGCCATTAGGGGAAAAAAGAAATTTGATACAGAGGAAGTCATTCTGCCTTTTCCATCTATATTAAAATGCTAGAACATAAGCCTCTAATCATAGGTCACTTAGCAGCTAAAATCAGTACAGTGCTAACTAAGCAAAATTTGAACACCTAAACTCTGAAAACCAGATCAGAATAAATTACACTTTTCACAGACATTCTAACACCATTGAATCTGTGAGATATTAGGTACCCCTTTGTGCTTAAAAATCAATGATGTGGAATTCTAACTGGAACAATAGCATGGAATCATCTTGAAAGAAATGTCAGTAATATGAAAAGACAGATATTAATTATTTTTACCACTCAGGTGAAAAAAATCCTAACAAATTCCTGTGGTGGAGTATGCAGCAACATACACTGCCATGATAAAAGACAGCTGACTGATCTCAAGTGGCTATAAGAGTGCAAGGTGAAGAAACAGGTAATTTTATTTCCTCATTTTAATTCTTCGTCTTTTTCAGCAAAGCTGGAAAAGTTTTTCTATTCAGGAATGATGAGAAACCAGAAAAACAACAAGGTGACCCTGTAAAAACACTCCTTTAATCTACTTTGTGCTACAACAAAAGACATTCTTTAACAGGATGGAGTCTTTCTGTCAATACCTAGGACCTGACTTAAAGCATAATGAGCACAATAGGAGCCTTCTTAGAAGACTAAATAGATATAAGGCTATATTGCACTCCTAGAGAAAGAAATTAATATCTTGCATAATTAATTTGGTACTGATTTAAATTAAAAAACACCAAAAAATTAATATAATAAAACTTCTCCCAAAATAGTGGAAACTTTTTTGTAGGGAATTGTATTCTCTACAGACCCTAAACTTTTTTCTAGATTCAGGTATCTTGAATATTTCCATTATTTGTAATTTCCATTACAAACTGTTTTAAAGGGATGGCCCCTTTATACCTGCCATTCTGTCTGAATTATTCCATGTTTATCCACACAACTCTGCTTATTAATGCATCATGAACACAAAACCAAGTTGCCCTTTATTAACATGGAACATAAACAGTGTTGAATCTCACTTTTCTTTTGCTGCATTTTGATTTGCCTTTTATTACAATTTCATTATTTTATCTTGACAATGAAGTGTAATAAAATCCCCCGAGAGCACTCCTTATGAGTTGTTTTCATCACTACCAGCTTGTTAATGGCATGTGAAGAAGAGAAACTAAACTTTCTCCACCTTAATGCTAAGAAGTGACTTTAAATGCTATAATGAATCCCCAAAATTATTAACTGCAAGTGCCTATCACTGCTCTTACAGTTTCAATTAGAGTCAATTAATTCTGTTCCTACAAGTATTTGAAACATAAACAGGGGACTGTGTTCAGAAACTTGTTATCTCCCATGAAATCATAGAATCATTATTGCTGGGAGAGACCTTTAAGATCTTCAAGTCCAACTATTATTTACCATACCCACTTTTAAACTATGTCCCTGAGCACCATATCTAGATGGCTTTTAAATACACCCAAGGATGGTTATTCAATCACTTCCCTGGGCAGACTGTTCCAGTTTTTAATAAACCTTCCAGTGTAAAAGTTTTTCCTAATGTCTAACCTAGCCCTCTCCTGTCATAACTTGATGACATTTGCTTTTGTTCTATTTGTTGTAACTTGTGAGAAGAGACTCATACCCACCTCTCTACAACCTCCTTTCACATAGTTGTAGAGAGCAAAAAGGTCTCCCCTCAGCTTCCTTTTCTTCAGACTCAACAATCCCAAGTCTCTCAGTTGCTCCTCACGTAAGACTTATTCTCAAGACCCTTCACCAGCCTGCAGTGCCCAAAATTGAACACAGTGCTCAAGGTGCGGCCCCACCAGTGCTAAGTACAGTGTAACAATCACTTCCTTAGTCCTGCTGACTATACTTTTCCTGATGCAGGCCAGGATGCTCCCAACTGAATTTAACTCCATTCACCACCACTTTCTGGGTGCAGCCATCCAGCCAGTGTTTGATCCAGCAGAGTGTACACTCGTCCAAGCCTAGGGCAAGCAGTTTGTTGATGAGAATGCTATGGGGAACAACAGTCACATGCACGTCTGAAAATAGCTAGGCATTTTGCAGCTTGTAAAACAATTAATTCCCAGATTAATCTAAATTTATTTTGAGCAATGCATTTCTTGCTGTGTGTTCTAAGCATTAGCCAGTTAACTGAATATCACAATTTCCCTATTTGCAAAATAAGCCTGATATAACTTGTCTGATGGGGTTCTGCCAAGGTTACTACAGTGGCCACAAGTTACAAGGGACTGTAGAAGAATCACAGGTCTGGGCATTGCAGGAGGCAAAAAGCATAATGATTTCTCTTGGCTTAAAAGCAATTCCATGAATCAAAGTGCTTTGTGCAATCCTGAATTGAAAAATGCTACATTAAAAAGTTATTATCATGAGTTTCGCCTCAAAGCTGTTAAAAGCTCATATTTCTTTTGGATAGAGGTGGTTATGGGATTTTAGCTGTAATGCAAAAGAAATTGCCTTGCACTCTGTTGAACTTAATATCTGCTGGTTAGAATTGGCATAGGTTCCTCATAAACCACAGTTACCTCCAGAAAAATGATTTGGTCAGTGAAAAGTTTGAAAGATACGTGCAATGACATAAGTAGACTCATATATACCTCACTGGGACTTCAACAACATATGCCAACATTTCCCATAGAAAACAAAATGGAATAGAGGCATATAAGAATTTGACCTTTACCGATACTTCTGAAGTACTAGTTCAAGTACTGCTCATTAATCACGTGTGGTTTTATATTACTGAGTTTATAGATAAACTCCAAAACCATGGATCTAAACTTCACAAGGACTTCTGTAAATGTTTACCAGTGTATAGACTCAAAGGAAAACAAGTGAACATCACACTGATAATAAACATGCATTGATTTTGACATGTTATTTTAGTCCCATTAAGTTTGGTCACAAAATTTATTGGAACAGACTTTTTTTGTTTAAGCAAAACAATAATGGTCACATTTTCCTTCTGGCACAACTGATATATGAAGGCTCTGAAGTGCTGTTAGAGCAAAGTAAAGGTATTTTTTCTAGAAGGCTATAAAACTGTCAGTTCTGGCTGTGATGTTTCTGAAGCAGTCTCACTACCTGGTGTTAACCTTTCACATACTGACACTCTATTCTGTATTATCTGATGTGCTTTAATTTTTTCACTCACCAAAAAGTGTTTTGGTTAAGCATTACCAATCAAGGAGGTTTAAATAGTAAATTCTTTGCCTTTTTAATGCAACACCTCCACATACTTCAATATTTCACCTGGAAGATTTCTGTGACCCTTTACAAAAATTATGGTGTTTGACTTCAGTAGCTGCAGTTTTACATTTCAGAGTTACAGAAATAAATGTAATCCCATTCCTTGGCTCTAAGGGATTACTGTGAGGCTTCTGGGTGCCTGGGTATGAGCTGGGATCCAGAAACCCTCAGAGCTGGGGCAGGGAACCCTTGCTTTGCCACCACCCCAGCTGCTATGGGACTGCAGGGCTTGCGATGCACATCCTTAGCCCTTTTCTGTCAAGGTAAACAAATACTCTTTAAAAAGAAATAATAAAATGAAAGCATGCAAGAGTACACATTTTTCTTCCAGCAGCTAAGTGAAAATCTGGCCATTCTGCAAAGAGATTTCACTACAATAAAGAGGTAAGTAATTTTATTAGAGTAAAACAACTCTCTTCAGTTAATTGCCTTTTCTTAATATCTGTTCAGGAAAACAAGCTATGCATTCATATTGCAGCTTTCCTTCTCCAATCCTGCTTCATTGTACTAGAGCCATTCCTACACATGTTGCTTGCAAACACTAGATCACAGATAGTCAATTAGACTGCATGCTATGTTAATATCTTAACACAGCAGACTGAAGGAAAAGCTCTGCAAATGAAGGAAAGTAGAAACTGCTGCCCCATTCCTCGGGTACTGTCTCACTGATAAATAAACAGCTAACATACTCCAGCACTAATTCATGGGAAAAAAAGATTTGGAGATAGAAGGAATAGGATAGATGTCCTGCAGAAAAAGAACAACTTGTATCATTTGTGAGATATCAAAAATAAGCAAATGTGTCACATGCTGATATCATTCTGGGTTACCAGAAACCAATGATAGGGATCTTGTATAAACACCACAGGACTTGGCATTGGCCCCTCATTTCTGCCCAATGGCCTCTGCCTTAAGGAGAGCTTTTGCAGACCATTCAGTGTGTCAGACAGCATCAGTTACAAAGAAATATTTCTAATTAAAAACCTGTCCTAGAGTGTGAATTCATGTCGAAATGTTCATTTCTGGGAGGAGCTTCAAGCTGGGTGATGTGTTGGTGATGTAGCTCATGCAGGGGGTACCCTAGGCAGCACAGCCTTGGTGGGAGTTGAAGAGTAAGTCAAAAACCTACTGATGACCTGGGACCCCTGACATCAAACTATCCTCCAGACTTATTTTTTCTGGGGCAGCATAGTTAGGTTATCTAAAAACAGAGGAATTCAAATTATGTGCTCAAAACTAGTAATACCACAGTCATTGTACATTTGAAGAAGTCTTTAGAAGCATTTCTTTGACAGGTATCTACTTAATTCATACTAAACTAGATCATTATAAACCGTAGGCTATAAACTTCCCTCAGCCCTTCTGTGACACTGCTGTAAAGTGGGTTTTCTGAGAACTCAATTTGACATGCAAGATAAGGTACTAGCTGAGACTGAAATTAACTTATGTTTTATTATTCAAAAGAATTCCATAATTGATCTCTTAGGGGCTTGGGAAAGCAGGAATTACCTATTTCTGAGGCAATGTAGGCTGTGTTGAAGTCCTAGAGATTTGTCCATGTCATAGCTTTGCTTTGCTGCTGCTTTATAAGGCAATGCAAAGCTTTTGGATATGCCCCTGCATAATGATGTCCCTAGTGGTAGTGTCTCTTCTGGGTTACAAAGGCAATGCTGGCGTTGCTGCAGGGTCTTCTGCAGGCTATTCTCTTTTCCAGTCCTTGTGAACACTTTGTAGTTTAGTCACCTTTGCTTCTCTGTTCCTTCAGGAGTTTTAAAAATTATCTCACAATGAAGTTTTACACAGATTCAGCAGCAGGTCTTTAAATAACACACATCTACCTTTGTAAAAGAAAATGACACCTTTTGGTACCAATGTTTTTTGCAAATATTAAGGTCGCTTATTGCAGAATTTAGTATTTATGACTTCTGTTGGGAAAACACTTCATTTTCCTATAGCCTTCACATCCATTCATGCAGAGCACACTAAGATTTCTTTTGAAAATAAAGGAGTAAAGTCATACATATTTATAATATACTAAAAATACTCCTGTCTGGTTATAGCACAGGGATCAGTTGAGACACAGTTGAACACAGATCAGTTGACACAGAAACTGGAACACTTTCTCTGTTTACCAAAACCACTCTTTTTTTTATTCAAGTGGTGAAACAAGACTTCATTGTATATGTGTTGCAGGATTAGCAGCATGCTTTAAAGGTAGATGTAGATTCATACATCTCAGTCAATTTCTAGCTATAAAAGCAACTTCCAGGGACCTTAAAGAAAAAAAACTTGTCTTAAATCAGCCTTTTGCTCACTGTTCTTCAATAGTAAGGAATGTTGATATTCCCATCTCCCCTTGACCCTTTATCTCAGTTCCTTTTGTAGCACCAGCTCCTTTCTTTTTCTATCTCATATTTTTCTCTTGAATTTCTGGTCAACTTGTTGTTCTGCCACGATGAGCACAATTTACCTCATATTGCTTCACAATACTGTACTGACTGTCATCCACACTGAGCAAGGAAAAGGTGACCAGGGCAAATACAAAGAAAGTGGGGTGAGATGCCCCAAGTGCAGTCAACAGCCCTACCTGTGAACACTGACAGATCTGACAGGGGCAGAAGAGTGACAGATGTGACTTTCTCTCCTGAGGGAGATTTTTTTCCCCCATGAAGTAGGACGTTATTCTCCCTCTTATCCCTTTCCTTACATTTTCACTAATATAATCTTTCAATTTACTTTCTCATTCACAAAATATTTCCTTTCCCTTGATCAATGTTTCTTGAAAGTTAATGTTTCAATATCTTCTTCACTATGCAGTGAGAGATTTCCTTTGACACAGTCTTTTAGCACACCCTGCAAAGACACTGCTACATCTATTAACATTTTAATTATTTTCTGGTCACAGGTGGTGTGCATGTTTCCTGGCCAGTTTCTATTTCCGAGCAGTAAAAAACCATTTTTGTTCAATCTCAGCTTAACTTCTCTTTGAGGAGAAGTCTTATTAGATAAAGAAAGCTTGAACTACACAGGAAAAGGAAGTTGAAAAAGAGAAAAGTGAATAAGAGAAAGCAGAAAACATGCAGGAAATACAAGGAAAAGTTACAAAATAAAAAGGTGGGAATAAGCATGAAATTAAAATGTGAAAAGCCTCCAATATGTTTTGATTTTTAGTGGAATTAGAGCATAAGTCTCACCTAGAAAGCCTACAGACATATCCTATTTAGATAGGATATTTAGATGTTAGACCCTGTGCACTCTGAGATAGGAGGCATGTCGAAAACCCATTTCCAAGTGATTTGCTCTTACATGACAAATGCTGTTACAGTTATGCTACAAAATCACTTTGCATGTACTTCTGCTGCTTTGACAAATAAGCTACTGAGTTCAAAAGAGTTGACATCAGGCAGTCAGTGAAAATTGAAATTTTGAGGAAGAAATTATTAGATTACAGTATATTGCATCATACACTTCTTTAATGATTGTTAAAAAATTTAGAAAAAGGAAAAAGAAAGAAAAAAGAAGAGTCTGGCAAGATGAAAAAGCAAGCCATGAAGCATTAAGTCTCATTGTCGTCTTTGCTTTGCCATGGCTTGGCTAATGTTCAGCTACCGGCTAGGAGTAATTGAATACTCAAATGAGGCTGTTTGTACTTGCTGAATATACTGTTTGAACACCCTCTTGGAACTGTGAAGTGGCAGCCAGCTACTGGTGAGGCTGAGAAACCCTGCTGTTCCTGGTGCCTGCAGAAATGCAGAGAAATTTGAGGGAAGATTAGAATGACAGTGGTTGAAATGGAATAGTCCCCTTGCTACCCTTTAGCAGTGCGGACTTTTTGCCAATACAAGGTAAGATTTGCCATGACATGCTGGCTGGAGCTGGGACAAGACAATAAAGGAGCTAAAGCCCCAGCTTTTTTTTTTCAGTGGAAGGAATATTATCAACTGAAATGTAAGGTCCTGATCCAAGAAAATCTGAGCTATATTCTAAAAATGCAATGGTTAGAAGGCTAGAAGGATATTAGAGAAGTAATATCCCAGCCGTATAGCCTGAGAAGTAAGAAGCTCATATGCGAGTGGAAAACCTACTTGTATCTTTTTTGATGTTTTTAAAAATAAATTATTATTTTTTTATTCAGTGATGACATCATACATTCATGTGTCCCCATGAAGCATGCATCTTAAATAAGGTCTTTTCTCTATCAGTTAAATGCCCTAAGCATTAGACTACAGAGTTACATGCACTGGCATTCTCCAACACTAACTTCATGTTGGTTTATAACTGTTATAGAGTTCCAAACTTGGACTATTCCCTCTTCAACCTCTCTGAAGCAGGCCAGGGCCCTTTCTGCACCAAAAAGGCAGCTGCCAACTGCTTGTGGCATTCAAAGTTTAGTGATTAGGAAGAGGAGAGGTATAAAAATTATCACAGGGAATTTGTGAAAAGTTAGTATGGCCAGAGTGTGTATATATTTATATATTGCAGCATTCTGAACATCCCACTGCTTCACTTCTGTGAAGTAGTAAGACATCCTTAGCTAAAAACCAGTTTTGCTTGGAGCAGAAAATTATTTTATTACAACACAACAGCCTCTTTTTGCATTGGGGTAGGTGCTAATGCCAAGAATTCTGGCTCCTTGGTGCTCATCAGCCCTCTGAAATTTATTTTCTCAGTTTTTCTTTCCTTCTAACAACTTTGTGTTGTGGTTTTTTATTTGTTTCTTTTTCTCTCCTGTCAGACATCTTCATCCTAGTTTCTTTATGCTTGAAACTACTTACATTATTATAGATAGGATATCTTTGGTCAAGAACAAAGAGTTCATCTGACAAACTCAATGCATTTTCATTTTATTCAATTTCCAAAAAATCTAATGTCATTTATTTTTGCATAGGGATCCCTGGAGTTGGCTAATCAACATATTATGCTAACTCTGATCATTTGCAGCCTGACTTAAGCAGTAGTAATCGGGAAGATCTTCAAAGCAATTTTCAAGAGCTAGTAACTTTGACAACAGTGACAAAAATTACAATAGAGGCTACATGCTCTTTTGCCAAGTGCAAAAGATTTGAGTTTAAAAAAGGTTCCATGATCCAAAACAATGATAAGAAATCCGTAACCATAAAAGACCCCAAAACTCCACAAGACAAAAAACAATCCTATGAAAAGAAAGGAAAGGAAAGGAAAGGAAAGGAAAAGAAAGGAAAGGAAAGGAAAAGGAAAGGAAAGGGAAAGGGAAAGGAAAGGAGAAAAGAAAAGAAAAGAAAAGAAAAGAAAAGAAAAGAAAAGAAAAGAAAAGAAAAGAAAAGAAAAGAAAAGAAAAAAGAAAAGAAAAGAGAAAAGAAAAAGCCTATATTATTTTTAATTGGAAGGCTTCTGTCTCTGTTTCTGAAAATGTAAAGTGAACTCAGAGCAAGTTTTCAAAATTTCCTATGCAGTTACAGACCAAGAGGTTTTACCTAAATGAAAACAGACACTCTTACAATCACCAGTCTTCAAGAGACAGGTCATTAACTTAAACAGCAAATGTCAGGAGACTTCAGCTTAAAATCACAAAGTTGGCAGTGCAGAAAGGCATGTTCCCTGCAAATCAAACCTATAGAGTTCAGGCACATTTGGGTTCAATGGTCCTCATTTTTAGCACAAACCCATTTCAAGAAATATCTTTAAGAATACTGGGATAAAAGTGGCACATCAGAAGGACAAGAGTGGTGTAGAGGAACCCTTAAAGGCCCATGGTAAACTTAGAAACTGCACCCGCCACCAGTCTTGGGTAGCAGCATGAAACAAAGCTACAGCTTTTGGAGGTTATAAGCAACTCCTCATGTGGGGTGATGGTGGGAGGTGTCTTACTAGTACCCAGAAGTTTTGGATAGTACCAAAGAAGAAATTTTTTATTTTTGCAAAACTTAAATTGTCAAAGGGCTCTCCAAACACTGTGACTGTCTAAGACTGGAAATTCCCCAAGGACTGTGCTAAAGGTAGGCAGTAATCAGCATGCAATGAATAACCTTGAACATAACTGGGAGAATGTCACTGAATATTGTGTTAGAAAGGAGGTACTAAACCAGAAAAGATCAGGAAAGAATAAAACCAGAAAAGATCAGGAAAGAATATTCATGCTCAATCATAGAAGAAGTTCTTATCAGACATTAGATTTCTCTAAATCAAATTGTGTATCAAATGACTACTATATTACTTCTGTTATAGTAGCCATTCTAGTTTTACAAGTGCATAAAACACAATAAAAAGGCTATAGTAATTTGTAAACTCCAACTGAGTTCCTTGCATGCATGCAATTTATGGTACTGCACACTTTGAGGAATCAAAAAAAAAAAAGAAAAAGTAAAATAATTATTTAGAGAAGAAAAATCTATTTTCCCTTGAGAAAAAAGCTTATTAACTGAAAGACAATATTTCTACAAAAATCTCTACTTTTTAATGGTTATTAGATCATTCAGCAGATTCCTTTGTCCAGCATCTCCCACATTTCTGTAGTAGAGTGCAATAACAAATGTCAACAGTTTGTGCTTCCATTGCACCTTGTCTACTGTTGTGACTTGTCTATTATTTACATTAATCAAAATGCCTGAGCTTTGCCATGAGGAAGGCAGACACCGCAGTTTGGGTTAAAAAAAACCCTACTCACTAAATACCAAAGTAAAAACTCCTACTGTCTTAACATTTTAGAGCTTTTTATATCTGTGCCATAGACAGCAAAGGTGATTCTTCAGGTTGGTCTGTACATCTCGGGCCTGGTAAACATTTAGGCACAATATGTTTTTGTGCTTTTTCAAAGTATATTCTGGTTTTATTTATTTATTTGTTTAAAGTAGGATATCCCAACAGGAGTTAGTCATTTTACTGTGAAGACTACATGCTGGAGAATCACACCAACTGCAAGGTACATTTTCCCTTCCTCCTAGGGTCTATGTGTGCTAGCTTGATATCTGCTAGAAACTAGCCTATGAGTTTCCACAGATGAAAGGAGTTACCCAGCTGTCTTAATACTAAAGAAACATCTTTGTTCTTTTGGCAGATAGTCCTGGTACTACTCCCATAAGATTAAGATAAATTAATAACCATTTGGATATTTTGCACATTTCACTTGTCAGAATGCTGCTGGGTATGCTGCTGAGGTTGTTTTGCTCCACATGAATGAACATGGGTATGGTTTAGCACCTCTAGTCTGATAACAACATATGTTGTTCTAATTAGTATTTACTATATTTTGCTGTCTGTTCAGAGTTCTTGATAAGTTTCTTGCCAGAACTGTTCTAGATATTACAGTGTCTTGTAGCAGCAGTATATTTTAGTAGTAGTATGAATAAACTTTCAGAATCTGGAAGATGCACTGCTGATACGTTCACTTTCAAGGAGGACAGATAGGAATTTACATGAAGCATAAATATTTTGCAAATGTCAGTTTTACTTCAGGAACTGGAAGGACCTCTTCTCCAGATAGCTGATTAGAAAAACATAACCACAATTAGGATGACCATCATCATCCTAATTTCATTAGAAAGTTTAGTAAATCACCATACCATGAAGGGCTTAGGAGATTTGGGGGAAAAAACAACAATTAAATAGGCAATCAGCAGCAACAGCAACAAAAACACCAAACCAAACCACCTACTAAGTTTTCTTTGAAAGTCAGGGTCTGAGTAAGACAAACTGCCACAGAATTTCTACTGAATAGTGCAGATCACAGGTTTTATCTTCTTCACATTAGTTTGTAACACAATACTGTTCCCAGCATTCCAAAACAGTCAAACCTAAAAGCAAGAATTGCTCCGAGGTGATCAGGGCACTCTGACAGTACTCTACTGAAATGAGTGGATTCTTATTCTTCTCACTGTCTAATTCAAAGACCTATCATCATTTCTTCCAGATGCTTGTATTAAAATACACTGCTGTTCTCAGCTCTCAAAAGGACCAAATGAAAAGCTTGAGAAAACGTGTTATTTTCTTTGTGACTTTATTGTGGGCATCTCCTCTCCCTCCTTTCCTGACACATCTGCTTCCCTCCAAGTGGGTACCACTCCCACTAGAGAGGTTTGCTTACCCAGCTGAGCAGCACTCATCACCAACCAGAGATGACTCATCACGTGCTCCGAATGAGCCGCAGCTCAAAACCTCCGTGCCCATGTCCCAGAAAGCGAGCAGTAGTATTTTTTACTCTCTGCAGCCCTCAAAGTTGACATCCAAGCTAAAAAGAGCATTTGTGATCAGGCTTAGCATCAAGTGTGTACATACTGAGTTCCCCTAATTAGAGAATGAAAGGGTAAAAATCAGCCAGTGACCTTTTTAGTCTTCTGAGGGTATTACTAGAGTAAAATGTAATATCTAAACCTAGGAAGATATTTCTGTTCTAAATATATCTTGTTTATCTGCCCACTCCTAAACCTGCTTTCCAGATAAAGTAAAAGGCCATCTTAACTATTTTTACCTGATTCCCCTGGAAGTTAAGGGTTATATTTGACATTATCTAGAAAAGGAGTGTGAAGCAATTTCCAAATTCCGAGAAAGAAGATTTTAAGTCATTGTAGCCAAGGCAGATTATTGCTCATATCCTTTTATGAAAAGGCAGAGAATAAAAAGACATTTCTATACAGCAAATCCATGTAATGAACTATGCCTTTTGACAACTCGCACTGCTTCAGCTGCCTGGATTGCCTGCTTGTGCGACCTCAGTCACACATACATACGGCAAAGCCCAGAATAGATCTAGAAGATGAGTCATGATGTTCAGGAAGGATTTCAAAACAAATGGACCTATTTACTCTTGCAGCTGTCTTCTGAAGCTAGTACTATTTCACACTGGTGTTATTGATTTGTTCTCATTATCTGCATCCAAGAAATTCATTTGTTTTGGGTTGGGGGGAGGAAGGAGGATTGCATCAGGTAATTAAAACAGGAGTTTAGTTCTTCAGGGGAAACATTTTAGGTATAAATATGCCACACATTCTGGATGATCTAAAAAGGGAATATCATAACTAAGACATCCTCAACATTGAAGGGATTTTACTTCTTGCTTGCCAAATACCATGCCATTGCACAGCAGTTTAATTCAGCATTGGGGAAGATATTAAATAAAACTGTTTTCTGTCATTACAGTAGGGATGCTTCTTGCTTTTACCCAATCAACTACAAAATATGTATGTTAACATGTTATATTTGTTGTTTATATCTACTTAATATAGTGACAGTGCGGCATGACTGAAAGAAAAGGTTCAGTTATGAAGTGTGGTTACAAAAGTTTGCATAGAACAAGTATATAAGTATATAAGTATAAAACAAAGATTAATTAAAAAAGCTATACAAGCATAACTCATAAGTGTATATATAGTCATAAAAATAATTATCTGGTTTGGGCTTTTTTTCAGGCTAGATAGTGTTTTATTTAACCAGGGAAGTCATAAATGAGCTTGCAGAATGCAGCTATTAGTCTAAAAATAGAATTTACTCTGGCAGGAACAGCTTTGGTGCACTCAGCAGACTGTGCCTGTTACTAAGCAAACTCAGTAACAGGTATAGTTTTGAACTCTTCCCTTGCTTGCTTTGCGTCTAGAAATTTACACTGCTTATCTTTATAGGTGCAGAATTTGAAAATTGCTATTGCATTTTATTATTTTTTTTTAATAGCAGACTAACAGAATTTATGACATTTTAAAAGAATATTTTACTGCCTTTTATACAGAATAAGTGCTCACCTTCCCTTTTCCTTTGAGTAAATTTCCATGGAAACTGAACATGTTGTGTTCTCCTGCTGACTGCATTTCTTGTCTACCTGAGATACCACTTTGATTAAATATGCCTTCATAGTTAGCTAATTAAAACCATTATGAGGGTTCTTTTAAGTCTCCGCTAATCTTTAAAAAATGCTTTAATGTTTTGTATTTAATTTAGCACACTTGCAAGGAAAACAAGAAATAGTATTTTCTGATCTAGTGGGTACTTCTCAACAGTTTCAGAAATTCAACAATGTGTGATGAACTGAGGTCTATCATCAACTCTTGATTCATGACAGGCTATAGACCTTGCAGTATGCCATTAGTTCCCCACTTCACTGACGGTGCCTTTTAGTGCCAACTCTTTTCTACGGCATAATTTCCTAATCCTCATTGTCTAAGCCATTGTCCTCTAACTTGTAGGCATCACAAAAAGAGGCAGTACACAGCAGTTCTTCCAAACCATAACAGGCTGTAACATTTTCCTAGAAATGTTCCCTTTTAACATATATGAGTCCTGCTAGGGAAGGAGTAATGGGTTCTGATGACTCACAGCAGAAAGCATTTCATTTTGCCTATCCACACTAGAAAGGATAAAAATGGTTTGGGAATGAGATTTATGCTATGGGATGAGTACACTTGTGATAGGAACTATAAGATCCTAAGAACTAAACTTTATGCTGAGAGTTTTTTATTTGCTTTGTTAATGAAGCAAACACCTTTCCTCCAAAAAAGTAAATTGATTATATTCTCACATAGTAGATTTTAAAGAAGTCTGTGACAGGTATCTTCTCTACACAATACATTTCTTCTTTTTCATCCTAGTCCATCTTATCACAGACAGAACTTTAATTGTAGACTTCCCTGGAGAATAGGAGTGTGATAAGAATCACACTCATAGAATGGTTTTGGCTGGAAAAGACCTTTAAGATTGACAGATTAATGATGAAACTGCAGTATGACATCTGAAGGAAATAGTGTTTTGATGGATAGAACATGTCTTGATATTCTCTTGATTAGATTGTATAGTGAGAAAATTAAACTAGAGAAGATCTTGTAAGTGGTCTGAACCAAAACCAAACCCAACAGTTTCAAATTCTGCATTGAGAAAAAGGAGAAAAGGATTTGGTCAGGAGATTATGGATGAATAAGTGAACCTGGAATAGTTGTAGAGACAACAGTAAAACTCAGAACAATGAGAATTTTCCAAGGCAAAGAAATCGCCTTGCTCAGATTAATCTGTGTTATGTTCTTCAATAGTTGTATTAGAGAGGTTTTCACACTCCTATGGGTCAAATAATGCAGACAGATATTCCTCTCTATTGTTAAAGCCTCAGGATCATTTGAATCAGAGAAGTCATGGCCATGGCGCACATTGGCAAGAGTGTATGGCAACACAACTACTTAGCAGAAAGCATGAACTTCAAGGTAAAAAAGACTACATTAGAGGTTCTGATAAGGAACTGGTATCTTCACTATACCATGAGCTCTCCCACCACACACTTGCAGTTTCACCCTCCAGGGCAGCAGCAGTGCCTTCATGAAGCCTGGCTCCTCTAATGCTATGGAACCAGTTTGGAGTTACAAATCTGCTGTTGGATTTGTCATGGAAAAGGCAGATGATGCTATCTTATGGACTATCCATCCTTTCATACTATGTACTACTAGCACACATGTGGCTTTCAGAGTCTGTTTCACATTTTACTACTGCATAAGCAATATACATCCTCATATTCTACATGCTAGAGCAAACCCTCAGTTATATGGATGAGTAATCCTGATCCTACAGGTCACTGTCAGTCACTGGAGATGATTAATAGAGACTATAATGAGCAACAAAGGCCAATAAATGATGCCTGAATGTTCAGAACTCAGGTGTCCCCTCTGGGTACACTTGGACAGTCTTTCTTCCTAAATGTCAAGTAGCAGCAAGGACAGATTGAGAGCAGGGATCAAGAAACAGGCCCACAGCACCTGAGTAAGGAGAGCAGGTCTGGGATGGTAAACAAGGTAATCTGAGAGGCCAGTCATCATCCAGCAAGTCCACAGTGATGAGGCAGGTCTGAGGTCAAGCCAGAAAGTCAAGTCAGTGAATTAGGGTCAGAGCAAGTGAGATAAGAGAGCAGGCACAGATAAGGGTGCAAGATAGCTTAAAGCAATTCAAGAGCAAAACTGGGTGGGAGGCAAAAGCAGGGAGAAAAAGCTCCCACTAAGGCTTCCTGACAGAGCATTCTCAAAGAGTTCAAGGCTGGACACCAATACCATCACCTATGTGCATGCCGACATCAGGCAGCCAAACCCCAGGAGGAGGCTGATGTTCTTAGTGCTCTGACATTAGCGTCAGCCACTAATGGAGTAAGTCTTCTGTGTTTATTTTGAGAATGGTGGAAAAAGACAGCCAGATGCCTGCTGATTATTGTCTCAAAGATGTCTCAGATTCTAGGAGCTATGTGGACTTGCCTCTGAATTAAAGCTTTTGTCCTAGACTTCAGATTCATACTTTTCAGGTTTTGGAATTTGATGCAGCATGATGTGCTGGTTCCTAGAAACCAGCCTGTACCAGCCTTGTTAACTGTCTCCTCAAATTCCAACAGTAAATCTTCCTGCAGCAAAGCCACAATTACAGGCCTAGTGCAGGAATACATCAGTTTGAGCACTGTCCCTCCAAGACTGTAACAATTTGTGCAGTGATATATGAATCTACGAAGAGGATGTTTTTCATTTAACAGAGGAGAAGCATGCAGTCACTGGAGTCCATACAAACCTGCGAGGTCTGTTACAGACATAGTGTACAGAGGGGTGGGACCTCAAGGACTGCTAACCTCTTGGCCAGGCTTCTTCAGAAAAGGAGCTGTTTAGTTCATACCTGGGTAAAGTCCAACCATGCATTAACATTCACTGAGTGATTAATCTGGGGCTTAGACTCTCAGTGCAAAACATGCATAGAAGCTTGGATAAGCACACTCTCTATAATGTGTGGGCAATGTTCTGGCAGAGAATGAAAATGATAGAAGAATAGAAATCTTACATAGAAAGAACGCAGCATCTGATCTGTATTTAACTTGATTTTATAACAAAATAGTACTTATTGTTTCTGTGTAAAAGAAATCTGCAATAAGAACCTCTGTGCTGTTAAACTACTTGTGCTCCTGGTTAGTAGGGATAAAAAAGAATAGAAAAACAGAAAAAGCAAGACAAAGACCATTTTGTATGATCTGATGTCCCAGAAGCATGAAACCAGTGCTATGCTTCTTTTGGAAAACAAACCAAACAAAAACCCCCCAAAACCTGCATAATATTTGCAAACAGGAATGAGTCACAATAGATTGCCTCAGGGTCCTGTAGGGTTGTCATTCCAAAGAAGCAGTGCTACCAGAAATAGGAGACATATTCCTCAAATCTGACACACCATAAAGAGAATAGTCTGTCACTTTGCTCAAGAGGGTCACTGCTAATAACAGACAGAGTCACCAGACTCAAGTAGAAGTCTGTGAACTTTCCATCTTGCTGGAGATTTAAAAAAAAAAGTAGTAAGAACTAATATTAACTATATATAATTTATAAATTTGGGGTTTGAGCCTTAATATTGTATCTTGGAAGGAAACGCATAGCATCAAGGTTTGTGCCATGCATCATAAATAGCTCTTGTACCAAGAGTGCTGCAGAACTAATTTTTATGAATAGTCAGGTATAATATAAAGCAACTGATAAACCCTGATAGAGAGAATGAGCATTAATCAATCCCCATTAGACTACACATCCCACTGTCTTCCACTAACAACTTTTAAAGTATTGAAAGCACTTCTGTAAAAATCTAGCAATACCTATAATTGTTTCAAGTTACTCTACAAAACTTCATCTGGATGATGGTAAGAGAGAATCTCCAGACTTTGTGTCTGGGCAATGGTTGGTCTCTCTCAACTGGAAAAGTGTCAGCAAGAAAGACAATGGTGTCTTCAAAGAGATACACTTTTCATAGGGGCTGACACTGGCCACATTGTCTATTTACATCCCCCAGCTCCTGATATTCTTCATTATTTTCACTCTCCAGCAATCAGAACCATATGAAGGGGCCAGTCTGCTACCTAATGTTTCACATATGCAGCACAAAATCTTTAGCTTAAAGATGGAAGAGTAATTTTCATATTTACATGGGTTTTTTTCTTGAAAGTTCAGATGCAGGCAGCACCCAGTGGACCTCAGGGTTTGTTTCATGTCTATTTTTGTATAATTTCTGCTTGTCCTGCAGAATTTGATAAATGAGAAGTTGTGCAGTTTCTTATGGAAATATGATTATGCAGAATTAAATTGTCAGGCTCATTAATTATTCTGATTAAACACACAAAGCCAAGAAAAGAGATTCTTGTGCCTCCTACAATGAATTTTGTACAGCCAATCTGTGGACATTTACATTTTTATAATCTAATAAATGCATCTTAAAATGTAAACATAATCACTCATACAAACAGAGCTGGAGTTCAACTCCAGTGGGTTGCTGGCAGAAACCTCTCCCATTGGTATACTGATATTTGCATTGCTTTCTGACTTAGCTTAGCAAGTCCACCAGCCACCCTAATGTTCATGTGGAGCCCTGCACGCTGCTGTCATTGCTCTCCCTTCACAATCAGTCTGCATTCATTTGTACTTCATTATGGAAATATGCAAATAACCTCTTTTTAACATTGTGAACAATTAGCTTACAAGGGAAGATAAAATATTTTGTCTTGTGTTCACCCATAACTATTCTGGCATGTTAAAGAGAATGGGTGAGAGTCTGCAATGTAATTCTAATAAAAATACCTATCACAAAAATAAGAAGCATGCTACCAACCGTAGGTTCTTCTGAAGACCCTGACCCATTCAGCATTGTTTAAATGCAAACCTTGCATTGTAGGCAGCTATTAAAAATAAAACTATCAGTGGAAAAGAACACATAAGATAGCAATAACAATTGCAACCACAAAGACTGTCACAGAAGATTCTTCCTTTTTAGCTGAAAAAAAAGTCTGATTAATGCAGGAACCAAACTAAGAATCTAATGGAAACTTTCCTTACTGTTGCTATTTACCAACATCCACTCCAATAAGGGGGTGGTGGTGGGGGAGAAGCATGAAGTTTAAGGGTTGGTGAAATTGCTTTACATTCTTGTCTCCATAACATAGAGACTGAATCCTTACTTAACCAACAAACTCTTCTTTTTCTGTGCTTTGAAACCACTGCACATACTCCCCTAGTAATGTCAAGAGGGAGTGTAAGAGAAAGAAAACATAACAAGCAGCCACCTGTAGCATTTTTTTTGTCAAGAAACACAGTCCTGGACCCTATAATAAAGGTGTCCTAAACTTGTGGTAAGAAGTCTTGTTTAGCATTGCATTCATAACTTTTCCTGAAGGTCAATCTAATAGCTTGCTAAAAAATGCTGGGAAGAAAAAACTTGTTCAGAATCGACCTTCCACCAAGCAGTATGTCACTTGGGTATATATAGCTGTCAAATATATATGACTTCACCTACTTTGTCACCTGAAGACTTCAAGTATTTGTTTCTACTGTTATCTCCCTACTTTCCCTAATCTAGTTCTATAGTGAAGTTAGACTAGTTTGTTTATGCCCCTGCATATAAAGGTGGCTGTAAAAAAGTCATACTGAAGTTCTGCGCTGAGCCCTTACAGGATGACATTTCTGATCATTTCCACCTCTGTTGTCCAAATCAGTAAATCATAACCTTTTGGATCAACAGACCATGATAAGTCCTTAAAAATGTCCATGAACTAGCATATACTTCTATCAAATTTCTGCCTGATTGACCAAAAGGAGGTTTCACAGCTCCTCGGAGCCTGTGCTTACCTGAGAAAGGTTTGGAAAGAGAGACAAAACAGAGGATGGTGATAAATTCTTTCATTTGGAACAAATTGAAGAAATGGCTTTGAAACTACAGAAATCTTGACTCCTACTCTGGAAGCAGGAAGGAAACCAAAGCAGAGAGAGAGGTCCAGGCTCACATGTTAGTTTAGAGCTCCTTTGGACCACAGAATTCACAGCTTTAGATGGATATTTAACAGCAAGGCAGACAAGGACCCTTGGCTTTCACCAAGAGAAATCCCAGCTCAAGTTTAAGCTTCTTATTTCATAGCTTTGACAACTATTTTACAAAAAATGTGGCTCTCAATTCTACATTGCAGCTGAGCTTGAGTGTTTTGGGAGATGTTTATGTAGTGCTTCTGCAGTTCTCTTGATCCTGGGTCTGTAAAGTAGTATAACAATTTCTTCCAAGTTTTGAAATGCTGGTTTCCTTCACTAAAATCCTTTCTGTCCATCTCACCAATTTATAAGGCTCTCTTAACCTGGAGTTACTTGCTGCAGCTTTGGAGGTTGGTTGGAAAGCTCTGCATAGGGCTCTCCTGAGATACCAGCACTTCTCATGCAGGGTAATATGTCTCTAACTTTGACCATCTTCCTCTGGGAGAAATCCTCCACCTGATTACTTCAAAAAATGCCTGGGGACTTTTTCAGTTTTAACTGGCATTTTTGACAGTAACTGGAATCAAAATAAGGACTCCTGCCAGAAAGGCTTTAAAATAAGTTTTAGTTCGAGCATCACTGTCTGCACTCTGACTGCTGACATGAGGCCTTCACTAGCCTGAGGGGAGAAGTGATTAAGACTCACCAACAGATAAATCCCACAAGGATTACACTCGACTTCCTGTCACTAACAATGACATGAACACAGTTTTACTGTAAGAATGAATCAAAGGTTATGCAAGAAGGATTTTTCCAAATCCCATTTCCCCATTTGCTCAATGCTGTCTCCTCTTACTCAACACTTGCTAGATAATAAACCAAAAACTGGAAGTCTAAGAGCCCACCAGATTCACTGCTCATAGCAGTATTTGTGCTGGCTACAGTGCATAATTTTCTTTCAGGTAGTAAGGGTATAAAAAAATCCAGACTATTTAGTCTGGATTAGTATACAAAAATCTAGACTAAATAGTCTGAAATAAATTCACTATTTCTGTACTGTTGCCTAGGGCCAGGTTGGAAACACAGGACTAGTCACCTGCAGCAAAGCTCTAGCAGTCAGTCCAGAAGCGATGCCTTCCAAGGGTCTGATTCTCCCCAGGTGCTGAATGCAGTTTCTTTGGACTTAGACATCAGGGCCCTTTACATCAAGTAAGCAACTGTGTAATGCAGTTCAATTTGCAGGATGGCAGAATGATCTAAGCTATGTTTCCTGATGTTGAGTGTAGTAGAAGTGTCCCCCTTACATTAAATTTCAGTAGTTGTGAAACTCAGAAACTGTGAAAGAGAAATATCTTTTAACTCTTTCTTTACTGTCTTGCAAGCCAGTGTTGGCATTTATTTTACATGCACTCACTTTCATGCTTCATATCCATTAAAAATGAACATATAACAGCATGTGTTTTTTTTCCCTCCTATATATTTTATAGTTTGTTGCTTTCTATTTCAAATTAGATATTCTAAACCAGACAAGATAATGAATTTTTTATTATTTTTTGAAACAGCAGCCAGACACAGAAGCACTGGTTAAGTAAATTGTACCTATAAATAAGTTTTCATAAATATCTCTTGATCCAACACCTGTGGTTCCTCCCAGTAACATAAATCTCATTAGTCACAGACACACTGGATATGGTATTTTCAGTCTTTGCTGCTTGAGCTAGTAAATGTTTTCCACATGGCTGTGATATTTCTTGCACAAACAAAGGATTAATGTCAATTTCTACGAGTGTGAAGTGCTCCTGCACATTTTAAAGGGCAAGACTGCTGCTGGCTTTCACAAAGTGTTAGCTCTGTGGAAAGGGATGGTGGTCTCCAATGACATGTACCTTCTGAGAAATTACAATCACAGGTTCTTATTTATCAATTTATAAATGTCAATATTTCAAGAAATGCTGTGTAATCCTAAGTAGGAAGGGAAGAAATGAGCAAGTCTCCATTTCCTATACAGAATGAAATCTCTGGCTATCAGTGTTTCAAGAAAGTTCACCATCAAAAGAAGTAATAGATCTTTTAAGTTCCCCTATACACTAAAAACTCTTTGGAAAGGAGAGTTCATTTTTCTTTTCTTTTTTTTTTTTTTACTATCTCCTCTTTTATAGTTACTACGTACATGCAAATCTCTGAAATAGTTGGTTTAGCTCTCCATTTTCAAAGAAAGTGATACAGATCTAGGCTTTGCTTAGAGTGTCAAATTCTTTAAGAAAAATCTGAAAATATATCTGGCAGAAGTAGAAAAACCTAAAAATTATGTAATGAAAGATGAACTCTTATTTTCCTTTTGTTTAATTTGGTCTAATTTTAAATCCAATATTTTGGTAAGTGGAGATTTGCCTAAGTTTCCTTATCATAAAAAGCTTGACCAGGATGATGCACATAACACCTAGAACCTGCTGCTGTAAGGGATCTCTGCATTCCTTATCATGTTGCTGTTTAATATTTTTTTTCCCCAAAAGTCAACAATGTAATCTGTGCAAAAGTGGCAGGAAACTGTTTAGCTTTGTGATGGCTTGATATGCTGCAATTCACAGTATTCTGCAGAGATCACAAAAAAGAAAACAGTATTTGTTCACTATGTCTGTCTTACACTACACATCTTTCTTTTCCTCTACTTCTTAACACTGCATGAAAGCAAAAGTATGAAAAAATATTAATAGGAAATACTGTTGATAAATTGCATTTGATTTAATACCAACCATTTTATGAACTTCTCTGCTGTCAAATTTTTTTACCATGCTCTTTCGATATGATCTTCAAACCTCATTCACATCACTTTCTGTGTGAATAACAGAGCATACCAAAATTTTCACAAGTTCTGTCTCTTTATATTAAAATTCTCCTCTTTTTCAGAGCCTTCCTTTTGGTCCCAGTACCTAAAATCCAGAGTATTAGCAGTTCTTATGGTCATAATTTGAAATACATTGACTTGCCAGAGAGTCACTTACTTAATCTTTAATTGCTTACCAACTTGAAGGGGGTCCTGAGCTTCATGGAGATTGTATGGCCCTTTTTGTAGAGAGACTATTGGCATATTAACACTATGCTTGTTAACTGTCTCATCCATATCTGGAAGTTATGTGTCCTGTTCTACACATCCATAAAGACATTTAGTGGCATATGAGGCATACACTACCACAGAGTTCTCAACTACAGATGGTGAGGAAGTTTACTTTGGGAAAATACATTTTTCAGCTGCTAAGTTTGTTATGTTTTGTTCTTTTTTAAAATTGAACATAATTGAGATGCACTACCCACGTTGTCTGTTCTGTGTGCATCTTCTGAGTTCATTTAAACTTTGTGGTTATCAGGGGACTGAGACAGAGACAGCTGGTCCATTTATGGGATAAACTGCAGAAGTGAGATGAATGTGTGAAAACTAGAATGAGTGTTTTAGTAGCTATTCTTACAGCAAGTTATTCACCAGAGTCTCACTAGAGCATTCAAACCTTTTACCTCTTGTGCACACTGCTGCTAGGCTTTTAGGAAAACCATAATGTAATGGTCCCTTTGGAGGGTCAGTTCATCAAAAAAGGCTCTTAAAATTGAGCTGAAATCTTGTTGCATCTAGCTAGTGGTGATGACTACCATGTTTTAATTTGCCAGCCTATGAATGAAGGCCTGAACTTCAATCATATTAGCAGAAAAGAATGAGTTTAATCCTATGATTTTTTAAATCAGAGAGGTAAGAGGCACAAGAAGAACAGAAGGAATCCTATGAGTCAACTGGAAATCTGCATCTTTTTTCCTCTTAAGCATCAAACTCTAAAAAAGAAGATTTCTTAAACTAAATAAAGGAATATGGTTCTTGATCAATTCAAAACAAATAAAATCTATTTGAATTCAGTTTTCCCTGAATTTTGCAAAAGATACCCATACACATTTCATTACAACAGCACTGTGTAATTCTGTCACTTTAACTGGAGAGAGCCACTGTGTAAGCAGTTAAACATATGTTGAAATCCTTGTAGACGTGTCTATAGGTAGCCTCCCTTGGACAAGTAATAATTTGATTGAGCATAACCGATTTTCATAAAGGACACCAGACACAGTTTTCTGTAAACATTGAATGTTCACTAACTATTGCCTTTTTCCTGAAAAAACTTAGCACTTGCAGACATTTGAAATAGGAAATAACTGTCACAGATCTCACAGTGAAGGTAAAGTTTTCTTTCAAGGGCTGATCTTTCAGTTTGTCTATCTGGACTTAACCAGGATGTTATGAACTCCAGCTGCAAATTAATGACAAATTAATAAAGAGTTTTTGCCAGCAATCTTAATTATCTTATTTCTTATACAAGCATTAAGTCTTGATCCAGAACCCATTTGAATCAACAGAATGAAATTCTCTAAATTCTGCTGCTTACAGACCATATTCTAATGGAAAATCATACTTGTATAATTAAGTTTATTGAGTATATAATCTCTATAGTCAATAGAAATCCTAAATTGTCTTAGAACATATTAGCTTAGAATACTAGAACATAGGGTATAAATTACCAGTGGGGAAAGGAAAAAAAAATCTGTACACAATGTAAAGCAGAAAAAAACCATAAATATTGTAAGAAGATGACTTATCTCCCAACTAATAAAAAGCACTTATTTGGCTCAGTGCTGTAGGAAAATAACAGACTGCTTTGGATTTCATGTGAAACATGTGGACTGAAAATTTTCAACGCCAAGGTATATGCTATAATCTGTGACTGGATAGGAAGGCAGATGCCTGCACACGTACAATAATAGTATATGAGCCATATACAGAGTAGAGTGAAGATGTCTGGCAGATGCTTTAAATACCAAGAATTTTCTCATGAGGGAATCACTTATTACTAACTGAAGAATGTGTTTGGCATTGTATTTCTTGAAAGTTACAATAGCCAGAATGAAGGTGGGTAATAAAAAGGTAACACTTATTTAAAGTTGTATTATTTTTAATTAACTCATGTTAACGAAATAAAGCCATTACAATTTCTATATTTACTACAATGATAATTTAATAGCTAAGCAGGCAAGACCTTAGGCAAAGTTGTCTGTGATCTATTTCTCTTCCATCTTCTCTTTTCAATATGATTTTTCATTATCAATGTATTGCACCTCAGCTTCCCCAAAAGTTAGATATTCCTTGGTTTGGAATAAGAGATGCAAAGAAAAACAAGACATGACTTATTGTATTCTGTTGAATCTCTTGGGCATTTACATACAGAGTTATGATTGTTGTCTTTGAGGCAAGAGAGAATTTTAGCAAGAGGAATTAAAATTGTAGTCATCTAAAAACAGCAAGGATTTCTATTAGCCAAATGAAAGAGAACAGCACTAGGGGAAAAAAAATTGAGTTTTGTGGTCTAGGACAGAAAAAATCCCCAAACCAACAAACAATCAACAAGAAAAACAACATTTTAAGCATACTCTTAAACTAGAAATAAACAAAGCAAATGCTAAACACTGCTGCTGCCTATTGTTACATTTTCTCATCAGCAACAAACTATTTTTCCAAAAGCAATCTAGGAAGTGCTAAGAAATATTTATCTTTGCATGGCCTAAGAAACTCTACAACTCCCTCCCTCCCAAAAACAAAACAAGATCAAACCAAAACATAAACCCAAAACTGACTGAAGAAACTAGAAATGTAGCATCTGTAATGTTCTGAGAATTCCAATGTGAAAGTCAAACGAATTTTTACTCTGAGATGATCCAAGTAATTAATTTTCCAAACTGTTTCTCTACTAATTTCCCATCCCATATCATCTAGAAATGGGAAAACAAAAACAGAGAGATCTGATTTTCATTTATAGTAGGTCCATTCTCATGGTGTCCAATAGGTAAAATAGCCTAAAATAGAGGGCTATTTATATTTTAGACTATTTTAAGATTCTTGTACTGGCTAGACTAACCAGTACATTCATTCTAACATAAACAGAAGCAGAGCAACTAAACTACCTAAAATTGAAAAACAGCCACATTTGGAGAAAGATGTAAATTCAAGACCTCCCAAACTTGTATTTGAACCTATCTTCCTTATAAAATATTATCTTTGAAATTTTCTTTCTCCCTTTTATTATGGTGCCAAAGACCTTTTCCCCCCTGCTTGCTTGGTGTTTTGCTGAACGAGTCCTAAACCACCTGAAATACCCATTTGTGACAGCAAAATATGTCCTCTCCCTAACTTTATTTAGCTTCATTGCAGAAGAGTTTAATGTTCTTTTAAATTTAGAGAGAGACAATTTATATCACAGTCGCAAATTCAGGTGCAGAGAAAGCAAAAGCCATGGATAATACCATAAAACCAATACAATTGATTTTTAGGGATAATTAGTTCAAATTAAATTAAATTATAGTCTTTCTGGAAGCTTGTGAATTCTGATTTTATTGTTTTCCTTTTATTACATGCTATCCAGAGAAACATTTTGTTCTGAAAATAGTTCTTATTGTACAGAGAGATGTAAGAAATAAGTGATAAGGAGCAGTCTGCTTCAGCTTTAAGAGTACAAAAGACTGATGGAGAGATACTTCTAATAGATACCAGAAATTGATTAAATGAAGCTAGGACCAAATCTCCAGAAAATAGTCTAATTTTAGATCTTACAAGACACTTTGAGTTTTTCCAGGCATATATTTCAGGAAAGCTTACCATATGTGTGGTCTACTTCACATAAATAAAGTATGCTTGAGAGTAAATCCTATATTTAAATGCCTGATTCTTTAGATGGGTTCTAATAGAAATTCAAGGGTTTTATTAAAACATAGAAGAGCAGAACCCACCTCACTACTAGAAATATATCAAAGTAACATACTCACTAGTAACTTCTAATGAGACTAGTCAAGGTTAAACTGCTTTGACAAGTGAAATTTAGCCAAGTAGATATCTAAAAAGAAAGACACCATACTCACCCCAGTTTCTAAACACACATACCTAAAACTGAAATGTATTAATATGCTTGAAACAAGAAAAGTGTCCCAAAGAAAAAAAAACAAACAGCAAATCAACATTATTCAAAGCTGTAGTCAGAGCAGCCAAGGAAGGCCCCAGCTACCCTTTGCTATGGCTAAATAACTGGGGAGAAAATGTTCCCCATCTGTCAACAAACTGCCGGATTACCATCCTACCTCACCTGTGGACAAGAGGGACCCATTGACTAGTTTTGGCTACACAGAGAGATGCTGGCTAGCTTGTTTCCTTTGAGAGGAGGCAGTAGTTCTAGTTCTGCATGACTTTGCAGAAAACCTAATGAGAGTGCAGAAGTGCCGCTTCATCAGGCTTACTGCAGTCCTCAACCAAAGGATGTCCACTTTCGAGCTCTTGCTAACTAAATCAAAGAACTCCACTTGATCTAACATCCACATAACTAATTCTACACTTCTATTGATTATGTCATACATATTATAAAATAGACATAGTTAAAACAATAGATGTTAAAACAAACAAAAAAATTATCAAAGTATAGGAATCTTTCTCTTCTGAATACCAAAATGAACCTTTTAGTCAGCACTTCTATTCATTTTTCTTCAAAACGGGCTGAAAGCTATTTTATGAAATATTTATATTTTACATAAAGTTGAACTTTAATCAGCGCTGAGCCTCTGAGCACTTACAATCCCAGCTGCCTTCAGCAAGAGCTGTGATTGTCAACACATCTGGAAGTCATTTTAGGAACATAAAAGAAAACAAAAAGAAACCTGTAGCTTGATAGTTTATAAAGTTCATTTTGCGATCTGCAGCAGTGGTACAGCTGATGTAATTCTGTGGGTTGTAATTCCCTGTCATCCCTGCCCTGTAGCAGCACACTGAGCCATGTGGCCAGCCTCTAGCCAGCTGCTTGGGCACAGCTCTGGAGTGCAAGCAGGTACAGCTCCACACTGCAGGATTTAAAATTAGGGCAAAATCTTTTTTTCTGCATGTGGCAGCAATGGACACACCAGTTCCACTTAGAAGACCTATGGAAGTTAACTGTTCAAGACATCTCAGTGTTTGGTTTGACCCAAAGGGCACAGTTTAAATCACTTCCCTAAAAGAGTGGAATTACTGAGCTCTGGTATGGACTGAAGAAGTTTGTGAGGCAGATGCAGTAGTAATACAAACAAAACACAGCCTCATCAGAAGTTATACATATTACAGAAATGATGATGGCTTCTAAGAATTTGAGAACTTGGAAATCAAATCTCCTTCAGAAAGTCATGAAGACAAAATACAACTGTTTAATACAAGAATTATCTTTAGTGTTGTAGTGCAAATCTTTTTTACAGACATGCTGTTGTGGTTTAGGGCTGGACTGGCCACTAAATGATGATTAATCCCTCTCCCATGCAGGTTAACCCCACATGCAGGTTCCAGGTACTAAACCTATTCTTTGAATTAGTTTAATAATTTCATTTTGTGTTTTTCTTTATTCAAGGTATTTCATAATTTTAGGTGCAAAGACAGGACTATAAGTAAGAGTATACATTTGACAGAATCCTGATTTCTATAACAAAAAAAATTACTTTAATTGAAATGTTTTCCCTTTCCCACTTGTGAGAAAAGATTAATTTTTTAAAAAAGATTATTTTACTTACATCAAACAATAAAGCAAGAACTAAACTAGTTTTGAATATAAACATGAAACAAATGTATACAAACTCAATACAAAGAAAGAGGAATACTTTACACTGATGATGCAAAACAGACTGCAACTTTTATGTGATGTTTGCTGGTCTGATTCAGAGCAGAGCTGGAGATCTGCTAAGGGCTGGGTGTCAGACACTAGGACACACCGTCGGCCAGTCCTGCAGTGGGATTTCCCCTTTTGCACCACTCCAGGGACATGAGTTATAAATCTCACATCTATAGCAGGGGTACCACGGATAATAATAAAAAAAATATGTTCTAGAGTACTAGCCAGTAAAACATTCCACACAAGGGTACAGATAGACTGGTAAATGCTATACTTTAGATAGCATTTGCTTGATCAATCCTACGGTGTAGTTAGCTCCTCAGGTAGAACTGAAACACCGGCTCACTTGGGCCTGTTGAGTGCTATCCCAAATAAGACTTTGGGTGGATCAGTTCAAGAGATAAAGGAAATCAAGGGGGTTGGCAATGGACCAAATGGCAGGGGAAAGGTCCTTAGGTTATTTTGTTTAGGGAAAACATTTTGTTTATTTTTTTTCTCACTGTGTTTTTCCTCTCAAATAAACACTAAAGAATGGATGTAACTTGATGGAAGATTCTGAACAAATAGGTTTGGATTATAAACACACATACTGCTGGTGGTGCACATGCATGTAGCCCATACGCTCTTTGCACAACTGAGCTGAGTAGAGACCATGCTACTGTCAGATCTCTCTTTTATAGGATGGATTTGTAGAGCTCTCTGTAAAACAAAAAAAAAATAAAAGAAAAAAGGAAATATAAGTTCAGAGTGACTTAAGCAGAAAAGTTAATGAAAAAGAATTATTGGTGTTCACTACAGCCAACGAATCAATAAAACAGAATTATGTAATTTAAATTGCAATTGCTTCTGCCAGAGTCAGAGCAGCCTAGATACTTTGTACTCTTCTCTCTAAGTCCCTGACTACTTTGAAAAACATACCCTAATGTCTCTTTGCTTGGGTTATCTTATTCTTGTCTACAATTTTTCAAACATAAAATTCATTTGCATATGAAAAATCGGGTGTCACATAAGTATAAAAGAACAGATAATAATGAGTTTATCCAAACAGGCATTTTTATGTAGACCTGAAAACTAAAGGTCTGCATTTACCAGAATTATAAATTACATCTTCTTCCTACTAGGTATCCATAGAAACAGATTCAGAAATTTTTTGTCTAACAGTTAGCAAGGTAGGGATTTAAACTGTGAAGTCTGAATATTACTATTCTGTAAAGAACCTGTCTTAGTGAAAACTGTTATAATACTGTGGAATAATAATGTAATATTGCTTGATTAAAAGCAATGTTAAGATTTCAGTCTCTTGAGAAACAGCAGGCTTCAAGAGACAGTTCAGAAATTTAAAAAGGTGATAATGAACTCCAGGGATGCAAATACTACATTGGATGTCCAAACTACATAGTTCTCTTAATAAATTTGAAGTAGAATACACATATAATCACATGATTGCAAGTGAAAAACTCTAAATAAATGTGGGAGGGGAATTGAATACGATTGTAGTTCTATAGCATACAGGAAAGTCCAAGTAACTATTTAATGTTATTGTCCATCCTATCTAAAGGAAGTTAATAAATATGTTACAGGTGACTACTGAAGGGCAAAATGTCTATGAACACTATTCCAAAGCAGAGGAGAGCTGGGGAAAGACCAAAGAATTTACATCTGATGTAAAGACAATGAAATTACCACTTGCTTCCCACCACACTGCATAGGGAATCAGAAACCTAGAGCAAAGTTATTAATAATCGAGTTGCTCAAATCTAGGCTTTTGTTTTCACATTCAGGATAGGGTCCATAAAATCAGCTTTCAAGTTCCAGTCTTACAACATTGCCAGAGGTTGCAACTTTGCATGTGGAGATACCATACTTCTCCTACCACCTCCACAGACACAGCAGAGGCTGTGTTTGCTTGTTAAGGCAGAGTAAAGTGGAAACAAGGAGTGTATATGTGTGACAGAGTTACATAGAAGAAATAGCCTGGGTCAAAATGTTTCATATTCCAACTCCCCACACCCCCCAAATGAATGCAAGTGTAACATAAGCTTGTGCCTTTGTATGAAGTATAAAAAATACAATAACCTGGTTATGCAAATGTATACATCAGAGTGTATGCATTCTGCTCTGAAAATACTCACGAATTTAAGCTTCTGCCACTGCCAGTTGATGCAGTGGTTAACAGCATCTGATCCTGGACACTTCATAACAGCCCTTCATCATGGGTTAACACACCCATACAGTTATGGAGGCTTATTGAGATCTCCAAGCCTATTAGCGTCTGAATCTCCAACCTTCTTTAAAGAGGCTGTGTTATTTGATGCTGAAAAAATACAGAACTCAGGGAATTCTGGATGTACCATAATGGTGTACTGGGTTTAGCAGAAGCATTAAGTTTCTGGAATCATTAACTGTCTTGTCATGTATAAACAGCAAACTGCATTTCTCTTTTGGTTGCAGAAAGACAATTTTCTTTCCTTTTGCTTGTGTATTCATAAAACGCAGGACTGTGGATGTGCTGCACAGTTATGTTATTACACAGAAATATTTTTTTTTGCGCAGAGTTTATTTAGATACAGAGAGCACCCTTCAGCACCTTATCCCTGATTTTCTCTGTTAACTTACTATTTTAAGTAGCAATTGAGGTGAAAAGAGGATTGACTAAGTTTAAAGTCTTTAATCTGAGAGTCTTGCCATTAAAATCCAATCTTATAAGCAAGATGAATGTTATAATAGATGAGGACAAAGCTTAATAAAACTTCTGGTTTCACATTTGAAATAAACTGGTAACTCACAAGGCAGTATACCTGTAATGTAGCAACTTGCACTTGATTCTATAAGAGACCAGATCTGGTACTCATTAAACATGTCTCCACTGACTTCAATGAACGCTGCACTAGTTCCTAATTTTAGAGTTCTATTTTGGGTCGTATAACTGTACTTCTAAAGGTGGCTGAAATTATATCTAAATATGAGTTCTCTGAGTTCTTTCTTTCCAAAAACATCCTTTACCTAAGCTGACTTGGACCATGTTTTAGAAAACTCTTTAGAGAGGGTTAACTCAGAAGAGGAGAGTTTTTAAAGCTGCAAGCCCCTTAAATTAAATCCAGGGTGATGGTTATCTAATTCTAACAGCCACTCAGCCCAGCAAAGATGCCCAGTGGGTTTGATTTCCTGCTTTTTCACTGATTTGGTCATTAATTCAGTCTCCGTTATAGTTCATAAAAAATAAATATAATTTTCTTCACTCAGGCATGTTCAGATCTGAGAGCTTTGAGATCCTCTAATGAAAAATCTCACTAAGCAGAAAGTAGTGAAATAAAATATTAAAAAAAAGTTATAAAGTGTTGCTTATGAAGAAAGAACAGAAACCATTTACTGCAGTTTTTTGAATCACTCAAGTTATTCTTTTCAGCATTTCTAGCTTACAGTATATTCAGTATCAGCATTTTCCATATGCAGTGCTTGTGCCATTTGCAAATTTTACGCATGGTTGGATCATGAAGTCTACCTGTGTGTAATATCTTGAAGCAAAAGTGTGAGAGGTACCTTTTCATTAATTATGCACATTATCATCATAATCATCATTTCTTCTCCTGCTATAACAGCTGATTTTCATGGATAAATCTTGTATTTTCCTCTTTGCAACACTGCAGTGATCCAACAGTCAGAGAAAAGGTGCCACTCAGTATACTTTATTGAGGGCAGCACTACTTGAGAGCAGCTGTAATTTTGCTGCATTCTTCACGAACATTCATTAGGACTTTATAAACAACATTTGACACATAAAAAGGGAAGATCAGAATGGTTTGGACATAGGATGAAAAACATACTTCATTAAATATTATTTCCATGTAGTAAATCAAAATGTAGTACATACAGCAGGTATGGTACGCATATATGTACTATTCATATAAATACATACGCACATATATAGTGCATGCAGTACATACAGCGATTCTGGTGGAGTACTAGCTTATATTATGGTATATTTGGTTCAGTAGTCTGAGGTATTTTCTGTTGGGCCTGTTGCACCAAGGATAAGGAGACATGGAGCATTTCTTCTTCAAGAGAGGGACAGCTTTCTATACAGTTTGCTTGAGGGGTCACAGGGCTATTGCTGTGTGCTCTCCAGAGTCTTTTTTTTTGTTTTTTTCTGTGCTGAATGTAAAAGCATATCTTCCACATTTTGATAAAATTCTGTGGTAATCTCAACTCTTGGCCCTTGGGTTCAGCA